>NC_051154.1:368384595-368429079 GCF_013339745.2 Dermacentor silvarum
CCTGTTGAAGAATATTCCATATTATACGCAGTCGAGATGTGCAACTGTGAGGTGACCGAAACTGGGTTGCACATTCACAAGCACTACCCATTTTTGGCTGCCTCTCCAGATCGATTGTTGTCCTGGATGGCGATCAAGGATTGCTCGAGGTAAAATGCCTATTTCGAAAAAGGGTATGACTGCAGAAGAGCATCCAAGGACAGCAAATTTGCTGCATGCTGAAGGATAGGCAAGTCTACCTAAAAAAAGACCACGCCTACTACTACCAAGTTCAAGGGCAAATGGCTACAACAGGGCACAAGTGGTGCGATTTTGTCATATGGACAGAGGCACAAACCGAGGTGAAATGCATCACATCCATGTAGAGAGAATTTTTTTCGATCGGCCATTCTGGGAAAATCATATGCTCCCAGCAATATTGCACTTCATGCTAAAAGCTTTCATCCCAGAGGTGCTCACTAGACGTGTAAAGCGACTGGGCAAGCTATATACAACTGGACAGTATGTCTCCTACAAGAAAATCAAGGACGGTTTTTATGTCTGTTCGCTGAAAGACAGCTTGGTGCTTAATATAAAGAAGCTCAAATAACTGCAAGAACTACGGTACAGTTGCAAGTGCGCCCAATTGAGGCTCGCACGTTCACTTCTCTTCAACAAATGGCTCCAATGTCACTTATCATGGCGGTGTTTCCATAACTTTCAGTGAAACTGTACTCCTGCAGGACGGCTGACCCCAACCTTCGGGCGCTGCCACTCAAGCGTATCAGCACCACCAAAGGGAGAAGAATGGCTCATCATGTATGGACGTGCCACCAAGGGGAACAGGCGGGACCCAACCATAATGCTAGTCAATGTCATTTTCTATCTGGACGGAGCATTCCAAACACGTGAAGAGGAACTCACTAGCTGGGAGTATTTCCCGGCGCACCCCAGCAGACTCCCTGGGACTACTTCACCGCAACAGGATCCTTAATTCAGTCCGTGGTTTGCTAGGAAGTTGGTAACTTAAGGCGCTCACCCTTCACTGTCATCTAAAGAAAGTTCTTGCACCTGCCATCACTCGGGTCGTACGCATTGCCGACAGCAGAACGACTGGCGTAGTACGAATGTGTACTGCCCGCATAAGCATTGCTGGTCGCCATACTGTCGTACTTTTCATCGTGCTTGCCTACTGCCCCTATGATCTGATACTTGGCATAGACTTTCTCTCTGATCACTCTGCGCTCATCGATTGTTCCGCAAGCACTGTTTGACTTGACCTGCCTCTCTTCTGATCCTCCTGCACCACCCAAAATTAGCCTAAGTCTGACCGATTTTGTTCATGTGCCACTGCAGGTCCTGACATATATGGAACTGTTACCTCCACTGCCAGTTCTAGATAGTGATTAAATTGCTGCACCAATCAATGCCGTTGTTTGTCATGCACGTCACTGTCCCTCATACTGTACTGTTACCGACAACTGTACATGCCTTCGCGTGGTGAATTTCAGCCTCATAAAGCAAGTGCTACCACAGGGAATATCCCTGGCCATGATCAGTGCTTTAACAGATCACTGCTTTGAGACTTTTTCCGTCGACAACTCCTGTGAGCCTTGCAAGTCTGCCAGTTGTTCCGATGATGACAATGCAAAAATTGCCCCGGACCTCTTGCCTGGTGAAGCTGAAGCTCTCCATAACTTATTGTTTTTATATAGATATTCATTACCTAAATGAGCGTCCCTTAGGCCAGACATGCCTTCTCGTATTCACACTGGAGATGTCCAGTCAATTCATAAACAACCCTTCCGAGTTAAATCAGTCTGAAAATACCTAATGTAAAAAAAACTCAAATTTATTCACAAAACATTTTTTAAAAACTTGTGTTGTAAGCATACAGTTTGCCAAAGGCGAGGGCGCTCGAAGCTGCTAATGGTGACAACCAGAAAAGTGCTATGTATGGAAAATACATAAATGCATATACATGCCACTGATAAACAAATTTATAGATTCTAAAAATTTGTGTACGTTGGGTGGCTTATAGGGTAGAGAGATAGGTAGTTGGGAAGTGTGAGGCAGCTGTCGAGAGCTGCTATACACATACATAAACATACTAGCATCATTGAAATTTATGAGAAAAAAAATTTCGCTGCTGCCCGCATGAGAGCACAGCATCTTATATTTGAACATTAAATCGGTAAGCAGGAAACTGCACATAGGAAAGAACAAGATGAATGCAGTGGAAGATGAGCATGACAAGGTCATCAGTAGTTTTGATAATATAGTAAAGGCAGCAGAGAAATTCTATACTGAACTTCACAGTACCTAAAGCACCCACACAAACTTTACTGGAAGGGTTCGTGTACAACTAGCGCTCAAGTGTTGCAAGGACTTTACATGTGCAGGGGACAAACGACAAGCAAACGAAGTATACCATTCAGTTTGATGAAAGGTGGGAATATTATACTTGGAAAACTTGTGACTCTTCATACGAAATGTTCACGTGTACCGGGAGAAGAATGCCAACATTGTAATCGCAAAAATGGAGATATTCAATGACCTATAGCATTACAGGCCTATTACCTTGCTTTTGGCATCCTGTGAAATAGCCGAGGTCGATGTAATGGAATCAAAGCAACACTCGAGTGACATCAACACGATAAACAGGCTGGATTAACAAAAGGATATTCAATATTAATATTATATCAATCAGGCGATCGAGAAATCTGCGAAATATAACCCGTGTCTGTACAGCTTCTGGAGGCTATGGAAAGGCGTTGAGTAACAACACCAGCAGACACGAATAAAGTGTATAATCAAGGAGTATGGAAAGCATATACGTAACTTATCTATATGAATTGTATAGCTACCTTAATTCTTGACAAGCGCAAACGTATAGATCAAGAAGGGGATCATGCAATGAGAATCGCTGCTATGCTATGCACGGCGTGCTTAGACTTATTCAAGCTATAACTTGTGGAAGCTCTGGGAATGAGGATCACGGCTACCTGCAGTTTGCAGGTGGCATTGCTCGAGGCATTATTTTCATCCTTGTTAGTCGGTGTCCTTAATGAGTACATTTCGATAATTGCTTAAAAAGCAGCACACTTTGAAGATGTGCTCAGCAATGTCCATCATACAAATTGGAAATGGCCTGTCTAGGATATGGAAGCTTTTGACACGTGCGATCACTCTTTCTACATGAACCCTTGCCGATGCAATGCGCCTTGTCTCTAATACATCTTGGGCATTCATTTGCATTTCATGTCGTTCTCGAAATGGAGGCCTGTATACTGTCAGTTCAGGAGGCAAGTAGGGGAATGTGAACCCTTTATCAACCATAATAGCATCACCAGGCTCCAAGTCATCCAGAAGCCCACTACACTGCAGAATATTTTTATCCGATACAGAGCCTCCCCACAAACGAGATACAAATGCTATGTATCCGTCAGGTGTGCACCCAATAAGGACTTTATACGTATTGTAGTGTTTGTAGGAAGAAAATGTCTGGCGCTGCGCACTTTGAGACGATGGTCGCTGTATTCTGACCTCCGTGGCATCCAAAATAAGCCTCGTGTTTTCGAAATGTCGAAAAGATTTTGGGAGGTGAGGCAGAATTTGTTCTCGTGAAGGTATATGGTTAAGGTGCCGAAGCTCCCTCTCTAGGAAGTTTATCCACGTTGTGAAAATACGGCTCACTTGGCTTTCGGATATACTGAAGTTGCGCGCGAGCTCCTTTCCACGCATTCCAGTCCTAAGCCGCACAAGAACCATCAAAAATTCCATGGCTAATTCAGTTTCTTTCGGCCGGCCACGAGTTTCATTTTGGCTTTTTTTCCCAGTTCCAGTAAGACATCTCATCAGCCCTAGGTGTAAGGTATTGCAGCAACGAATGAAAAACTTCATAGCGCGGTAACCCAGTGTAAAACATACAGCTCTTGGGCGACTCCTGAATTGTTTCTAGTGTAAGCAACTGCAACTTGGATGCATCAAGCTGACTTTCAAGACGGTCATTCCTTTGCTGCAGTTTTGTCACAGTATCATGCAGCAGTCCAAGTTTTTCCTCCATGTTGTTTAGTTTCTCCTTCAACTCATTGCAGGAAGCACAATCACTTCTAGCTTGTTCCTTGTGGTCTGCAAAAAATAAAGAATTGACAAAAATCAGGCGAAACAAAAGGTACAGACATACAGACACAACTAGTTTGGACAAGGAACTACTTCCATTGAATCAAGCTTGAGGCACACTTTATATGCAATAACATAGGGTTGGGTTAAGAGAGTAACAAGACGTTAACATCATAGCAGCAGACAAAACAACATTGTGCAGCACTGTGTACTAACCACGGTGCAAGATATACTATTTTTAGGTGAGGTCACTGTCCGGCCAGGAGTGAGGTGTGAGCGACCGGGTAAAGTGTCAACGTTGCGCACCCGAATGTCTTTCACTGAGTGGTAATCTATACCCAGAGCAGCACAACTTAACAACCAAAAGCATGGTAACTGAGACTACACATGCAATCGCAGAGGCCATGTCAAAAATCTTATTGCTCTAGCAACCGGCACATCGCAAGTCATTTAAAATCACACAAATGCGTATCGCATCCCCGCATCTCTGGCAGGCGTGTTTCAGTGAACTGCTCCTCACTCGCCTTACACCACTTAAAGCGAAAAAGCAGATTTAAAAAATAATTGAAGTATGAAGTTTACAACTTTAACTAATAAAAAAGAAACTTAAATTCTGTGAACTGCACTTAAGAATATCCAGTCCAGTCATTTGTGTATGCGACTTATTTTGGCCATTTCTGTGCAGTAGTGGCAAGAAATAAACAGCAAACATTGAGCTTAGGCTAAATTAAACATCCTGCTTACCTAAAGTACCTCCTTCTTACTTCTGGGTGAAATGTGCCACTACAGACAACCACTCTGGTGAAGGCACTACCATGTTTGACATGGGGCTATTTGGCAGCAACTGCGAAATATTTGTTGCTTTCCAGTAATGCTTCCAGCCAATAACCTGAGCATGTAATTCGAGGAGGTGATTAAATTATTTTATGAAATAACCTAGCATGTCTGCTTGTCTAATAAATAGATATTTAATTAATCTACAATTATGTTGACTCGCCACAAATGCACAAAGTCATTCTACCACCATGACTTCCTTCTATAGAATTGAAAAATTGATGCATTGTAGGCCACTCTCAGATACATCACTAATTTGTGCGTAGTACAATTACAAACACTTCATAAGCATTGTAACAATATCACAAAAGCCAATGAAACATTTTCTTCTACTATCACTTTGCTTTTTCTTACTTCATATGGTATGTTTATTAGCAGCTTAAGTGCTAAGTAGTGAAAGCGGAGATTAAGAAACTAAAGTTCTGTTCATGCGAAATTAATTACCATTGCAGTCATTGGGTGGCTCCTTTAACCGAGGCAGACTCTGACCTAAAGCTTGATCACTGGGAGCCTCCTCGGGAAGAGTGCATGTTTCTGAAATTGAAATTACAAGTTTATCACACAAAACCATGTATTACCTAATATTGCACATATACAACATGAACGGAGGTATACACATTTGTGAATATATAGCATTGTCATCATCTTTTGGCTCAGCTGCAGTGGCATATTGCATGTTTCCAGTTACGTTAATCACAACAGCTGAGAGAGTTCCTTGCGAATAAAAAAAATTAAGTGGGCATTGGGGCTCAGCATGCTTGTATCTTGCTATTTTTGAAGCAGGTGATGTTGCAAAATGCTCACCATTCTCGTCCTTATCACATGAAGCAGCCCCATTGGATTTGACGTCAGTAGATGCACTCTTGCTTTTCTCTTCCTGCAGCGTCGTAGAAGCTGAACCGCCTGCATTACAATGCACATTTAGTGCTGTGCAAACTGTTACATGTATGTATTAAAACAAGGCTAAAATGAAGTCCAGCGATGAACTAGAGTGGCTTGGATAGGTGCTAACACATGCAACCTGTCGCATCGCCATCTGTCGGAGCAGACTGCATTCCGTCGGCTAGCCTTTGCTTCATATTGCTCACTTCGGCCTATAGCCTCAGCATGCTCTATAAAGTATTTGGGCGTCCATTTGTCATCTCATTTGTCATGGAACACTCATATAGACGCCATAGTTAGCAATGCATCTAAAGCACTTGGCTTCGTTTGGTGCAACTTGCGTTTAGCTAACCCGGCGACTAAACTTCTTGTGTTGTACTACTTTGGTACGCTCTAAAATCGAATACATTTGGAACCTAACTCTGATTGTCAACTTTGACATATTGAATGTTTCATGTTATGTTAATCGCAACAGCTAAGCAAGTTCCACGTGAATCAGTAAATATTAGGTGGGCAGTGAGGCTCAGCATGCTGCTGTGGCTGCTCGTCAGCCTGACTGGCAGCATTGTAACCTGACATTTTTGAAGCAGGTAATGTTGCAAAATGCTGACCATTCTCGTCCTTATCAGATGCAGCAGCCCCGTTGGATTTGGTGCCTGTAGATGCACTCTTGCTTTTCTCTTCCTGCAGCGTTGTAGAAGCTGGACCGCCTGCATTACAATGCACATTTAGTGCTGTGCAAACTGTTACATGTATGCATTAAAACAAAGCTAAAATGAAGCCCAGCGATGAACTCTTAGAGTGGCTTGGATAGACGCTAACACATGCAACCTGTCACATCATCATATATCAGAGCAGATTGCATTCCGTCGGCTAGCCTTTGATTCATATCGCTCAGTTATCTTGCACTTCGAGTGGCAGCATAGAATAATCGCGGACTTTGCGCCATATTTTCCAACGGATTGCATTTATGTCATATAACTCGTCGCATCAAGTAGCCCATCTATGTGCTATCGGATGTGCAGCGACGTGCGAGACTGTATGACACTTTTAAAAATAATCATTAGCCAATACGACCCTCGATTTTTATTTATTTCGCAATAAAAACGCGTGTGTTAGTTGACACGCGCATATGCGCACGATTTAAGCCGGTGAGACGCCGGCGGAGCGAGTCCGCGCTCTGGGAGCTGTGAGCGTACACCGAGAACAAGAGCACGGTCTGGAACCACCAGTTGCCGATGCCGCCGCTCGCATGAAACGCCGGCGACGCTTGCCCGCGTGAGAGCGCGCTCTGAAACCACTGGCCGATACCGCCACGCGCATGGTTTAGGCACGGCCGCTGGATTTTTTTTTAAATCCAGCGGCCGTGGTTTAATCCGCCGAGACGCCGGCAGCGCGAGCCCACGTTCAGATAACTACGAGCTCACACCTAAAACAAGCACGTTCTAAAACCACTACCTGATGCCGTCGTGCGCATGCCACACCGGAATCCTACTTCGTTGTCACTTACGTGCTGTTGCATGCCTCTTAATCCAACGACCATGCCGGTCCACTGCAGCCGGTCCGGCAGTTCGGGTGTATGAGAAAACAGTTGGCACGTAGTCAGGGTGGCTAGAAAAGTTTGAAGGCCGGCCTAAAATTGAAGAAGTGGAAAAATTAATACAAATGACTCACTACAGGCCAAAATTCATGACATACCTGCTATAAAGTGCTCGCTGCAAATCCTTGAGTGCACGTTTGGCTGCCACACTGAGCCGTCCGCATTCAACCGCTTTACGGCGTTCACCCATGACGCTCTTTTCAGTGGATACAGCTTCTCGGACGGAAACCGAAAAAAAACCCACGTTATTCTTGCCGTAATAATTCGTACACCCATACGCGACGCAGTGCGCTGGCATGGCACTCAGAAACGTGGGCACGGGAGCTTGCCTGAACGTGCCGGAGTGACCAGCCAGGCAGGGAGCTGTCGTCTGCTATCATTCCAACCATGTAGGGGGCGCTCGCAAACGACGCGCTCGCGCATGCGCAGCAGCTTTTTTGCAAAGTGTCCATTATGGCGGAAAATCTCTGCAATGGCGGCCCAGCGCAACGTCACGCAACGTCAAATTGACGTTTACGAAACCGCCCTTCCTGTGACGCTCCTCACGGGATATTCTTTCAGCCAATGAACAAGCTGACATGCCGGCTATGTTTGAACGCCACCACATATTCGCGAAATTGCAGATGCATTCCACGGGCTTCTGCACGCTACCGTCCACTTTCTTTTTAAAGCGCTAAAGTCGCAATATAGGTGCCAAGGACCACAAAAAAGTATTAGTCGATAAAACTTGCAGCTCACGTCACGTTTCGTCATTCTGACGAAAACGCAAAATTGCATTTTGCAAAACTTCCGTTTCCTGGCACAAATTTCAAAGCACGTGACCTCTGGACAGCCAATGAGACAGCCAAGATGGCGGATAATGGCGGCCATGCAGCCGCCATGCGAGTCCAGAATAGAGCCCCAGGGTGGAGCGCGTAGAGCGCACTCCGTAATCATGCACCGGAAGTCGCTTTTTAGCCGTTAAGTTTAAAAGAGCGCGCTCTGCTGGCTAGAGCGCGCTCGAGCGCCTTAACGCGCCCAATGCCTTTCCTATGCTGTGCCTTTCCGAGCTTCGTCATATCAGATGAATGATAAGTGTGGTGTACAAGCAAGTGGTTGACATGTGCCGCGGTGCGCTAAGCAGACAGCGCGGTGCTAACGATAACGCGGGCGGGGTGCAATCGCCGCGAATGACGATGCACTGAGTAAATGTCGACGGATCAATGTGGAAGCCTACAGCTAACTCGCGCGTTCACAGCGAGCATTTCATATTAGGTAAGGCCTCCTGCGCTCAGACAAACGGTGCGCATTGTCGACAATCACCGCTTTTGTAGCATTGCCTTTCCTATGCTGTTGCTTTTCGAGCTTCGTCATATCAGATGAATGATGAGTGTGGTGTACAAGCAAGTGGTTGACATGTGCCGCGGCCCGCTAAGCAGACAGAGCGGTGCTAACGATAACGCGGGCGAGGTGCGGGCGCCGCGAAGACGAAGCGTGAGCGGGGAGATATGTAACGAAATAGTTTACATGAACCCGACGTGAGCGGGTCGAGTCAGAAATGGGGATGACTGAGCCAGACGTGACCGCGTTTTCATGATCTCGACAGACATATCCCAGCCTGACAAGTCGACTCGACCCGCTCCTGTCTGGTTCATGTAAACGCCCCGAAGCGTTTTAGTTGCGCATCGACTACTGACGTTTGCCCGGATATAAAGCTAGGTCATCTCTCTGCGTGTGTGATAAAGCTGCGGCGATTGTGGACTGAAGGGTAAAGTATTGGACAATATAAGAACGATTTCTGTTTGCAGGAGAACCATCTAGGTTTCCGGACCACCCCGACAACGTCCCGTCCGTATTTAAGCACAAGCTTGCGAGCCGCCGAGATGCTGTTGTGCGTTTTGAAAGGTCGGCCAACAGACGAAGTACTCCGAGCCAGTCTTTCAAACGTTCTCAGCTTCCAAGTGAGTAATGTTTGACACTATTCGGCAATCCACACATATGCGTCGAGTTGAAATAAAGCTACTGAAAAAAATGGACAATGTCAGTAACAGAAGCAGTCATCACTAGATGGGACGGTGATCATTAGATTTACAGCTCTGATTAGTGGTTTAAGGCACAAGTAAAAGCAGTATAGGCGCTAGTTGCCGGAGGTTGAGTTTTCTCTGAGTCTATCAGCGTGTACGGTTAAGCAAGTAGTAAATGCTATTTGTTTACATTTGTGTAGCTTTCCGACTCCGTTTAATAAACTGCAGGGTTCATGCGTCTAGCGCTTTGTGTGAAGACTGCGGTTGTACTTTTTGTTACACCACAAACTCACCCGACAGTACATGCATCAGTCCAATGCGTACTGCAGTGGGCAATCATTAATGGTAGTCCTCTTAATACTTCACGCTTAGTTGCTGACAATCATATGTACAACTTTTCTACGTTTTAACTGCAGCATTGTAACATTAGGTTTTGTCTGCAGGTCTACACATTTTTCTTTTTTTTTCGTTCAGATACAAAGCTAGCAACCACACAGAGCAGCCAGCCTTCAGGAAGTAACACATCAATGGTGCCAGCTGTCCCGGACGATCCACCACACCACAGCGATGGCAGCCCAGTGCTGGAACCCGGGGCAGCACATCAACTTCCAAAAACTCCTGTATTACACATCCATTTTGACTCTGGGGAAAATGCAGAAACCCAGGCTAGTGAAGCACCTGAGCATTCTACAGCCAATCTTGAAAGTGGTGCTGCCATGCATGATGCATGCCAGCCCGACAATGTGTCTAGCCTTAGAATAGCTGAACTTGAAGCCCGTTTAGCTAGTGCAGAACAATATAACCTGACACTAGAGTCGCATTTAAAAGCAGCACAGCAGCACACTGACACCTGGAGAATGAGCTACTATGAGCTGAAAGAAACAACACTGTGTCTCTCTAACATGAAGACAGAACAAGACATGCTGTATTACACAAGATTACCATCCCTGGATGTGTTTAATAACCTCCTTTACCTAGTAGTACATCAAAATCGACACCTTAAAAAGCACGAAGAGATAAAAACGCACAACACCAAAGAGCAGTTGTTTATGGTGTTGGTACGCCTGCGGACAGGCATGCCCACGAGGGAGATTTGTCGAAATTTCGCCATACCAATGTCGACATTTAGTCGCCTTTTCTCGACATGGATTCTCATGTTAGAAAGACTCCTCACAGATATCACTGGCTTTCCATCCCTCTCCGATATACAGTGCAACATTTCACACCACTTCAGACGGTATCCAAACACACGCATAATATTAGATACAACAGAAGTTCGCATCCAGAAGCCTTCAGGGGTGTACGCCCAGAGACAAACCTTTTCCAACTATAAGCATGCCAACACGATGAAGTACCTAGTGGGAGCCACACCAGATTGCTTTGTGAGTTTTGTGTCTGCTTTGTATGATGGAGGAACCAGTGACAGGGAAATTGTACAACAGTCAGGTGTACTTGATTTGTTGGAACCAGGCGATGGTGTAATGGTGGATAAGGGCTTCAAAGTTTAAGACCTTCTTCCACGTGGTGTTTCACTTCATATTCCTCTTTTTCGCATTACTGGCGAAGCTCAAATGAGTGGAAAGGATGTTGAAGAAACCAGGCATACTGCCATTGCGAGAGTTCATATAGAGAGAGTTATTAGGAGAATTAAGGAGTTCCACATTTTAGACAAACCATTTCCTTAAACATGCTGGACCTTGCAGATGCAGTTTTTACAACATGTGCCTACTTGTCAAACTTTAGAGGGCCGCTGATAAATAAGGATAAAGAGACGATAGATGACGAAGAGGTTCAATGAACCCCGCAACATGCAGTGGTAGCAGTGTGTCAGAATTTATGTATGTACATGCTGCATAGACAAATAAACTTTGAAAAAAAATGGGCCAGAGAGGAAGTGCTTTCCCTCCTGGTCCAGAATATTCTGCTCAGTCTGGCCGTTGGAGCAGAATGTTTTTCAGTAAACAGCTTGACATGCAATCGAATGAATGAGTTTGGATAATCGTTAATAAATTTGAAAACACCTTTTATTCTCCTTCATTGCTTTCAATCATCTCTTTACCATGACATGTCGTTCTTGCCCAAACACGCAAATTCTGCTAGGTTTGAATGGACACATTTAATCCTTACAAATGCACCCAAGGAAAAGACATGCACTTTACACTGTAATTCATACATGTAACTGCACTTAAGATATGGCATGCGAAACTGAATTGCACGTTTACAGAAAACTAGCACTGCAGTCAACACTAAAAATTTCTATATATAGTGTTGACTGCAGTGCTAGTTAAATACGAAATTTGCTGCATGAAAGCAAGCAGTTTTCACTGTTCAAAGCACACATTTTCTTCTCAACTATTGGGTGGTTGAAGTGCTAAAACCCTTACAAGTATTCAGCCTTAGCATTCACCCAAGAACAAAACACGTCGAGCCACCAAATGCGACGTACTGCAGTTCAGAGAGACTTGTTTCTTGCTATTTACAATATCCACTCCTGCAGTTTCCTTAATGATAGCTTCATTGGGTCATCTGATGTCTCAGCGATGTAAAAGCCTTGAGCTTACTTTTTAAAAGGCACATATCCGGCCCCTGTGCTATACAGGAAAGCCAACCGCCTCATGCGGCATGTTAGGAGCTCAGGAATGATGGCAGCTTTGTAAAAATATATCAGTGCTTGCAGCATTTCATGCCACACATCTTTGTGAAAATAAATCCTTTCAACAGAGGAACTAAGCTGCAGCTCAGTTCTGTTAGTCCACAAAACAAGATCACATCATGTCTTTCCGGTGACCGCTAGTTGTCCCTGGATTTGAAAAAAAAATAAGGATGGTCTCTTTTTAAAGTAACAACACCATCAACCACTTGCGAAAAAGATGTTTTGTCTTGGCATGCCTCGGTAATGGTCTGCCCTGCCTTAGAGGCAGGGCACTTTACCTCAAGGAGCCGTCTCAGTTCCATCTCCGACCAAGCGGTCTGGTGATGCCGCTATGAAGGGGTAAGCTTCATGAACATGAAGTCCGGTTTCAGAGACCTCAATGTCTTTATCATACAGCTGCATTATTGCAATGTATTTTTCCACAGCGACCGCTTCATTTCTCTGTCCATACAATCTTGGGTCACTTGGTCCAAGGTTCTCTTTCTGGCGAGGATACAAAATGTCTCTAACAAGTCTATCAGGCTCATGGAGGAAGGAAACAAAACAGGAGAGGCCCTGACGTCACTTTTTTGAGGCCGGAAGTGCAGCCATGTTGGTGTGCCACCTGTCTTTGCGCCTCCAATCAGGGGTTCTGCAGCTCGCCGGAGCAGATGGGCGCGAACTTTGAACTTGCATTGTTACGAGCGGCCGGAAGAGTGTGCTGCCGACGCGCGTCAAAACAAAGCTTACGACACTTCTGTAGCAGGTTTAGTGAAGCAGACGCGCTCCTGTGTTTTTCCGTGGCACGTTGAAGAAGACGACGAAGACCCGCGCCGTGATTGCTTGAGTGTATCTATTGCTGGCCGACACTCACACTCACAGAATCAAAACACAAGTTTCAAGCTTACACACCACACTCTAAAGTCAACTTTTCTCGCGAACAAATGGTGCTGCGGGAAAGACACCGACGGAAAAATGTCATCTCACTTTTCAGAGACCGAGAGCAGCAGCGAAGCTTCAGGAGCGTGGTTGTCATGGCAACGTTGACATTTGGGGTACCCATCCCAGTGCTCCTTTGCGAAAAACAGCACGTGACTTCCGCCACACCTTCTCCAATACGCTCGTGCTGGCCAGGGCCTCTCCTGGGGTTTCCTTCCTCCATGATCAGGCTTTATGCAGCGCATTATTCTGTGAAAGTTTTAGGCTGTCATGCGGCCAGTCCTTTCAGCTTTCCACAGTGGGTTGTTGTTCTGGCCGACCGTGTCTATGCAAATTTTGGTTCTCTCTGCAGCTGTGAGTGGCACCTGCTGTGCCCAGTAATTTGAAAACAATGCCCAGCATTCCCTTGAGTGGAGGTCCACAATGTCGGCGATGCCACTGGTGTTTTGCACGGGTGCTGGTTTGCTAGCACTGTACCGATTCCACAACAAATGTGGAGCGCACTGTGCCATTCTTTCTCTGAAGTTTTTAAGAACAGACTGTTCTTTTGACTGGAAACCAGGTGGTAGCTTTCGCTTCACCTTGGCTCGCACGGTCTTGTTCATCACAAGGTTGCGGAATGTTATGTCCGAAAGTGGCAATGATGGCTGGCGGTTGTGACCTGAAAGAAAAAAAAAATCAAGATGCATGTAGTATTCTTTGTAGCCTAGCAGTTTTTGATTTATGATTTGATTGATCTACCTGCCTATTTGTACCACTGTACCTTTGATTAAAAAGTTGGTGCTTATTCGCATTTCTCATACTTTCTTTTCACATGAACACACGTTCTGTACTGCAAACTGTGTTTGCTGTAGGCTTTCTGCACATGGTACACTAGTTTTTGAAAACGACTGGGAAGTGTGAAGGAGTACAGTTGTTAATATACAAATAATCATAATACGCGGACCTACATGCATACCGTTATGCGGCAACTTTACAAAACCACGGCTTACAGACATCGCGAGGTGGTTAAAATAAGGTGCATTTTCGTTTCACAAGAAACTGTTTACCTTGTGTTGGAGCCATCCACTTGCAAGGCATGCCGGTGCGGGATGGCGTCTGAATGCTCCTAACAGCAAAAAGAAGAGCAGCAATGTGTTGGCTGCGTTGATTGAGCCTGCGAGTAGAAACAATACATAAAGAACTCATTTTTTCTTCTGACAGTTTAGTTTTCAAAAAGAAAGTCGTAGTAGAGTCCTCTTCATGGAATAACAATAAAAGTATTATTAGTTGCAGATCCCAAATACGACTGCTTTACTGGTTTCCTCTGACAGGCTGATAGTACAACTCCAAATCAAACCAGCCCATGCTGTTCTAGCATGTTTAGTTTGTCAGTCGGTAACAGCTCCGTACATATTTTATTGAAGGAAACAACCACGTCCGCATATGTTCTCTGGACAAGCGGATATGTACTTCTGTCCAGTCTCGTCTAGTTAAGAAAGCGACGGACACGTTAAATATGTTTTTACACCTCGTAAAATGCGCCCGTGATTCACCTACGCGTTACGGTGGCGCAAGTAACCGCAACAAGCCTTGGAAAAGACGCACTGATACCTATACAAGCACATTGGAAGTGGCACTCCTTAGTAACACGACTAAATAAGAAAAAAAAGATTCAGTACTCACACAGCAACGCAATCGCAGTAAGCTCGAACAACACATGTCACATTTTCCTCGCGGAGGGCAGCGACTTGTCTGTAGTGCCCAGGTTTCATTGAGCAGAGGCAAATGCTCCTTAGGATATGAAGCTCACATCCAGAAGTATGGCGAGTAATACAGCATTCCAACCGGCGAATATATTTCTTTTATTTAAACTTCCAACCCTTTTGCAGCCCGCGGCTAGTAGACGCGCCGAAATGGGCTTCAATGACACGCTCACACACGCGCGGCACACGGGTCATGTCGGCAGTCCACGAGCCGCCTGAGCCTAAAAATTACGTCAGCTCGTCACCAGGAAAGTTAATGTCCATGCTTGCTTCACCTACGACCGAATAGCATACCACAAGACAACTGCTATTTTTCCTTATTACCACCGGCGCAAGTAATACGAGACACGACAGCACGCAAGCACATGCATTCACAGCCGGGAAATGTGGGCGAAGGAATTAAGGGGAGAGAGCCTCAAGTCGTGATTCCGACAGTTGCCGCTAGAGGCGCGCCACAGTTCTGGAAAAGGCCAATTGATGATGCTGTAAACAGAGCTGGCAAGCTCAACCGTGCCGACATACTTAAACTTAAGGCATGATCAATGACAAATGCACAAATCACGTGCACAAATGCATGTGAGCAATGCACAAATCTAATCCTTACCCATTTTGCGTCTGTGCCGAAAGTTTCAGCGATTCTTAGAAAGCACCATAATATCCTTGCACAAAGCGATCGCCTTAAGCGCATTTTTGTAGAACCGCCCCGCGTCGTGTATAGGAGAAATAAAAATTTACGCGACAGTTTGAGAAAGTCAACCTTAAATCCAAGCCGTGGCACAGGCTGTATGCCTTGAAACAAATCACGTTGCCAGGTTGGTCCTCACATGAGGACAACACAAAAAGCAACCAGTACCGCGTCCAACTTCATTGTTCAAATCAAAGGAAACTTTACAAGTGACACCGCCAGTGTGATTTACCTTCTTGAATGTACAATTTGTAATCAACAGTATATTGGTCAGACGGAGACACCTTTCAGGATACGATTTATTAACCACAGGTCACACACAACATCCCTTTTGAACCTTCCCTTATCCACACATGTCAACCTTCCCGGTCACTCTTGCAATGACTTGAAAGCGACAATATTGGAATCAGACTTTCGCTCACACCACGACCGGGAAATTCGCGAGTCCTATTTTACCTATAAGTTTAAAACCACCGGCTCGGGTAATAATGAAAGCACCAGGAAACTCATGTCTAACACCGTTCGCATATCCTCTCTTTTTCACTCTGGAGACGCCATTGTGTCGCATGCCCCTTTCGCACGGCGTGTCTGCGGTAGAGTGTCGTCTTCTTATCTTAAACGATGGTGGTCCCTCGGGTCTGGGGAACGCACTGCCTTAGAGGCGGCTCATCAAAGCCACCCACATGTGTTTTCCTCCCCTTTTTCCCCCTTCCACCACCGTAATTTTTCTTTTTTTTCCCACTTCTTCGACGGTGAGGACAACGTGTCCACCTCCATGACTCATCGCAGCTATCCACGTGTGGTGCTCTCTTCATCTGTTGTGCCTGGTTTAAAAAACGTGTGTTTTTGTTGCTTATTTTTATTTCTCTCCTTACACTTTGTTTGGAGCCACATGTGCTTTCCACGTGACTTCGCGACACCTTGGGAACGAACGTCTTGTGTATTCTCATTCCCTCCGATGAAGGCCGGACCACCTGCAGAAACGTCAGTAAAATAATAGTATTTTTGTTGTTGTTGAAAGTGTGAGCATTTCTTTCATAATATTTTCACCGGGTTCAGGGAGCCGGCACCGAAATAGTTCAAAGAATAGAAGCACGTAGGAAAAACATATAACACGAATTTACTGACGTTTCGGCCGTGGTCCAGCCTTCATCAAGAGAGCGATTGCAAGTACACAGAGATCAATTTATACATTTTCTCCGAAAGAGTGAAAAAAATATAGAAAACAATAAAAGAAGGAATACAACAAAAACATGAATAGAAATTTGGCGTACGCAGAGTGTCATTATCTTTAAAAAGTAAGAAAAAAGCGAAAAAAACGTGAGTACAACAAAGACACGAACACAAACTTGTAAAACTTGTAATACAACAAAAACATGAATAGAAATTTGGCGTACGCAGAGTGTCATTATCTTTAAAAAGTAAGAAAAAAGCGAAAAAAACGTGAGTACAACAAAGACACGAACACAAACTTGTAAAACGTACGTAGTCTATGACCACAGGTGCGAGTAGATTTAGTGGCGTCATGAATGTTAACACATTGTCTTATGTCCAAGTCAACAAAAACAACAGGGAAATACGGTGGTGCTATAAAGGGGTACAAAGTTGCGCGTACATACAGTGTCATTATGAAAACATGTTAACAAAGAGCATGCGAGGGGTCGCTGTTACCAGGAGAGTGCCAACAAACAACGGATACATACAGAAACAGAGTTCCCAGTAGTGGTTCAAACAGTTTGATGCTTGGAATTCCTCGTATTTGTGTGTTTTCTCAAAAATAAAGGTAGGACGTTAGGCAAAATACTAACAAGAGCTTGGTGGTTCAACTCACCACCCCTTTTCAAAGGGGACGCTCATAGCATCCACCAATCCATTCATCCATGTTTGACTACAAAGACGGTCAGTACACCCCCACCTGGCCGTAGGACACCTGCACTGTGACCTCCACTAACCTGGGAGTTGAACGAACTGCGATCCATTGCATTCTTTGCACATGTCGTGACATGCTTTGTGTTTGCGGGGCAGGCGTTTTTTATGCAATGTCTGAGAGCGTGTGAAAAATAAAATAAAGTATAATACAAATGAAAGATTAAAAGACAAGGTTAGGCATAATAGTTAACAGAATGTCTAATGAATGCTGCGGAAATATGCATATCGCTTCATAAAAATGCCCTATAATGATATAATCGTTACGAAATGCATGTACACACACACACACACACACACATATATATATATATATATATATATATATATATATAGTTCAAAAAATAGAAGCACGTAGGAAAAACATAACAAGACTTTACTGACGTTTCGGCCGGGGTCCGGCCTTCATCAAGAGTGATATATATATATATATATATATATATTGACGCGAAGTAAGCTGCCCACTACAGGCACAAGGTCGCCAGAGAGAAGACGACGAAGGGCGCAGGTGTGCGCGCTGTTCTCTTGAGTGTCGGCCATCATTAAAGAAGGCTGTTCTCTTTCGGCGAGTTCGTATTAACTATCTTCGTGACATTTTACTGGTGGAGGTGCGGGGTATATGATACCATTGCCGGAGACGCAGCGTACCCCTGACTCATCCCCAGTGAGTAGTCCGGGAGAAATTACTCCTGCGCACATACGCACCAGCCGCCGTCTTCAAGGGTTCCAACCTGAGCACGGTCTGTTGCCCGATCGTATCCGAACGATGAACCTGAGCCCACAGCCTCCTGCTGCTGCGGCTGTTTCGCCGGCGCAGATAATCTTCAACCAGCCACAGACGCCGATTGCATTCCACGGAGATGCTACTGAAGACGTGGAAGATTGGCTAGACCATTTCGAGCGGGTCGCCGAATGCAACGGATGGAACGAAGACCGCAAGTTGCGCAACGTGTACTTCGCGCTCCAAGATTCCGCGAGGACGTGGTTCCATAACCATGAAACGACATTGACTTCGTGGCACGAATTTCGACAGCAGCTGGTCGCCACATATTCCAACATGGACAGGAAGGACCGAGCGGAGCTGGCAATACAGGCAAGATTCCAAGCCCCAAACGAGAGCGTCACCACGTATACTGAAGACATGGCTTGTCTGTTCGGACGTGCGGATGTCTCAATGGCCGAAGACAAGAAGGTGCGACATTTGATGCGAGGTGTGAAGCAAGAGATCTTTGCGGGACTTATTCGGAATCCGCCCCCAACACTTGCAGACTTCCTTGCTGAAGCGACAGCAATGGAAAGGGCCCTTCGACAGCGTGCCAGACAATACAACCGCAACGTGATGGAACTTTCACACAGCCCCTCTATCATGACCTCGGAAAACCACCTCGAGGATTTACGCGAATTGATCAGGGCTGTGGTAAGAGAAGAGCTCCACAAAATGCGGGTAACCGACGCGCCGACCGCCCTAATTTCTGTGGCGGAGATAGTGCGCGACGAGATTAGGCAAGCCGTCCAAGCTCCTGAACGCTACGAGGTACCACAACAGCGGGATCCAGTCCGAATGACTTATGCGGACGCCGTACGACGACCGTCGCTCTACGGCCCCTCAAGCGTCATGCGCCCCTTCGAACAGATTGAAGTAGTGTTCAGGCGTCGCAGTCCACCGTCGATCGAGGAGTCGATGCCCAGAAAAAGTGACGTTTGGCGGGCTCCTGACCTCAGGCTTCTATGTTTTCATTGTGGAGAGGCTGGCCACGTCTACAGGATGTGCCCCTATCGACGCGTGGGCCTCCGCGGATTCCCTCCAGTAGTAGTAGTAGAAAACATTTATTGTAAAAAATATAGGACGAGCGGTCTTCAGGTTGGTCGGGGCCCCTATTCTAGGGCTCCGCTGGCGTGTGCTCTGCGGCTGGCCTGGAGTGTGGCAGCTCTCTGGGCCGCCTCCTCCGAGCTGGAGAGCAGGGCCTCCCATCCCTCTCGCGTTGTGGTTTCGTGAATGTTGTCTTGAGGAGCCTTGGCGCATTCCCACGTGATGTGGTCCAGCGTGGGCTCGGCCCCGCACCACGGGCACTCATCTGGATACCTCTGTTATCTATTTTGTGTAGGAGATGCAGGTGCGGGTAAGTTTTAGTTTGCAACCTTCTCCAAGTGACTTGTTCCGTTTTGCTTAGTTTCCGATGGGGTGGGGCGAATTTCATTCGAGCTCTCCTGTAATATTCGAGGATTGCCGATCGGCTCCAGTCTACCGGTTCGGGTTTGATGCTCGCCTCACTGTCGCGGTGGCACTGGTATGTTGCGTGCGCAGTGGCCACCATGTGGGCGAGTTCATTTCCCCCTATGCCAGTATGACCTGGTATCCAGATGAGTTTGATTGCGCCAAGGTCTTTGTGTTCATTTATTATCTTGGCGGCTGCCACGCAGACCCTACCGTTTCGGTAGTTTCTACACGCCTGCATGGAGTCCGTCAAGATGTGGCCTACCTCGTTTGTGTTTGCGTGCGCTGCAATAGCCATAGCGATGGCTATCTCCTCGGCCTCGCAGATATTGTGGGCCCGCGCTGTGGTACTCGTGACTTCTTTGTAACTGCTATTTATCACTGTGGCTGCAAACCATGGTGTACGTGTTCTGTGTACTGTGGCGTCAGTGTAGTATGTGTTATTCCGGCCCTCATATGTTTTCTTGTAGTGCTTAGCCCTAGCTTCTCTGCGTCCCGGGTTTAGGACAGGGTCCATCCCTTGTGGGACTGGAGAAACCGTGATTTTTTCTCTCTGGGCGGTTGTGAGGTCCGCCTGTCTGTTATGGAGTTTCGTGCAGTCTCGGAAACCCAGTCTGCGCAGGGTGTCTCGTCCCGTTGCTGTCTGGGTGAGCCTTAACTTTTGTACATTGAGCTGTGCCTCCATGAGTTCGTCGAAAGTATTCGAGACCCCAAGGGCCATAAGGAGTTCCGTTGAGGTCGTTTGGGAAAGCTGCAGGGCCGTTTTGTAAGCTCCCCGTAGACAGGTTTCTATGGAGTCTATCTCAGTCTTTAGCAAGTTGTAGTAAGGAAGACTGTATAGCATTCTACTTTCGATAAGACTTTTGACGAGACGAATTGTGTCGTTTTCTCTCATGCCAACCTTTGTACTAGTGACCCTTCTGATCATTCTAGACACCTGTTTTACGGATGTCTGAATGCGGTGGAGGTTGACGGTGCATCTTTGGTTTGACTGAACCCACATGCCCAGGATGCGGATGGTGGTTTTCTCCTCTATCTTTTTCCCAGCCAAGTGTACCTCTAATTTGTGTTGCATATCCGCTGGGACCGATTGGTTGCCCTTGCCTTTCCATATTCTAATTAACTCTGATTTTTGTGGGGCGCATTGCATGCCGCGTTCCACTACGTATGCCTCGATGATGCTTGCGGCTTCCTGCAGTCTCTCTTCCTTTTGCCCCAGCGAGCCTGTGGTAGTCCAGACCGTGATGTCGTCCGCATACATAGCGGACCGTATATGCGGCTGGTCCTGGAGTGTCCTAGCTAGGCCTAGCATGGCTACATTGAAGAGGGTTGGAGAGATTACTGCTCCTTGTGGTGTTCCGCGATGTGGCACTTGTATTAGTCGCGATTGTAGGGTGCCGATCTTGATTTCAGCCGTGCGATTACTTAGAAATGCCCTAACGTATTTGTAGATTCTTTCCCCGCATTTTGTGTCGGTGAGGCCGTCCAGGATCCCCTGATGGCTCACGTTGTCAAAGGCGCCTTTTATGTCGACAGCCATAACTACGTGCTCGCATCCTGCTGCGGGTTGTATCAGCACCTCCTCTTTCAGCTGGAGCAGGACGTCCTGAGCTGAGAGGTGGGGCCTGAAGCCAAAGACGTTGTGCGGCATTAGGTCATTGTTTTCGAGATGGTCCTGCAGCCGTTTGTTTATCACCCTCTCATACAATTTGCCTAGGCATGACGTGAGGGAGATTGGGCGCAGGTTTGCTACTTCCAGTTTCTTACCGGGCTTTGGGATTAGAATTACCTGGGCATGTTTCCACTGTTGCGGGATGGTGCCAAGTGCCCAGTGCTCGTTAATGAATTTTGTAAAGGCCGTGATCGAGCAGTCGCTCATATTTCTGATCATTGCGTTGGTGATTTTGTCCGCTCCCGCTGCCGTATTCTTTGTCATGCACCCGATGGCTGCGCGGACCTCGAATTCGCTAATGGGGGCGTCCAACGCATGGTTGGGCTTTCCTTGATATTCTGCGTCGTAGGGGCGCGGGGCCATATCTCCTCCAAAACATTTCTCCTCCACCTCGGCCAGGAATTTCTCCTCCGTGCCTGTGTACGTATGGAGCAGGCGTTCTAACGCCTTATTGTTTTCGCCCTTAGTTTTGGTCGGGTCTGTGATGGCACTGAGTATTCGCCATGTTTTGCTCGTACTCAGCGTTCCGTCCAGACTGTCGCAAAATTTCTTCCAATTACTTTCAGCCAATTCTAGGGCATAGTCCTCTGCCTCCTTGGTGATTTCAGCAATGCGGATTTTGAGTTTCCTATTTAGTTTTTGCCTCTTCCACCGTTTGGTGAGCCCTCTGCAGGCTTCCCATAGGTGGAGCAGATGCGGATCGACGCCTGGAGCTTCCTCTGTGGTGGCCACCTTTTTGGTGACCATATTTTTGTGGCTGCGGAGGTCGTCACACCATTTGTCCAAAGTTCCCATGTCGAGATCCGCATCTGTTGTGCGTTCCCTGTATGCGTGCCAATCCGTGACTTCAGCGGTACCAATTTGCCTTCTAATTTTGCGGGTTTTAAAAGAGATGCTGAGTATGTAGTGATCACTCCCCAGGTTGTTGAGAGTGTTCAGCCACACTGCGCCAACGAGATTTCTTCCCATTGTTAGATCGGGACTAGTGTCTGCCTGTACGCTATTCCCTATCCTTGTAGGGATTGTGGGGTCCGTGAGTAGTTGTAGGTCCCACTTGTCCATAAGTTGTACTATCTGTCTTCCCTTGACGTCTTGGGTGGGGTAACCCCATGCCCGGTCCCTTGCATTGAAATCCCCGGCGATTAGTAGCGGTTTGGTGTCCGCTTTTCGAAGCGCTCCTTCTATTATGCCGGTAAAATCCGCTGTCCTTTGGCGGGGGGGGGGGCTATAGATGTTTAGGAGAAAAACACCATGCCGTCCTGGGCCCTTACAGAGAATTTCTACTAATATGTGGGAGATGTCCGTATCGACACCAGTATCGTGTTTGATTACCGTTACGGATTTGTGTATTAGCGTTGCTACCCTGTGCTCTTCCGAAGCAGTAAATGCTTCATAGCCCTGCAAACTTGGTACAGTGCCCACTTCTTGGAGTGCTATTGCGGCCGGCGGCGTCTGTTGGGACTTAACCAGCTGCTCCAGCAATCCCTTTTTACGCCGGAACCCTCTGCAGTTCCACTGCCAGACCTCTGTGGTTTCCCCAAGGCCCCTGTGGCGTCTAGCCATGACTGACTGAGGGGTCCTGTCCGAAGGTGTGCAGTCCGGGCCTATTATAGGACTTTTCTGCCCTCTCTCTAATAGTAGTGCCCGTTGTTTGCTTTCTTATTAGCTGCCTGCACTCAATTTGTATGGCGTTTGTTCTCTTTTCCATCTTTTCTTCTTGCTCGGCGAATTTCCGATCAATGTATTCTGTGATGCGGGGGATTATCGTGTCTACCAGGTGTTTTACTGTTTCCTCCGTGACTGGTGTCTGCTGTGCGGGCTTGGCAGTGCTATTGCTCACCGTCGTTGTGTTGTTTGATTTAGGGGGTGACTGTTGAAACGCGGGTGTTTGTACCTGCTTTTTAAGCTGCCTGTTTTCTCTCTCCAAGTCGCCTAATCTGACTCTTGTGATTTCTAACTCTTTCCTTAGCTGCGCTAGTTCGGCAGAAAGTGTGTTGTCTGGTTTGGGTTGGGAGGCCACCTTTGCCCAGCTCACCTCGATTTCTTTGTTAGCTTGTTTCAGTTTCTTCTGCTTTTGCTGAGGCGGTGGTGGTTGCCTCGCCTCTGGGGAGCTGGATCTCCCCTTAGACTCCGGTCTCGACCTGGACTTGGACCGTCCGGGAGTGACTGAGCGCTCCCTCTCCGAGCTCAGCCAGCGTTCCTTGATGTTCCCCCGCTGATTGGGCCGGCTCCGATGCTGCTGCTGTTGCGGTTTCGGTCGGTCCCGTGACTGGATTTGCTTGAGCTTCTTCTGACATTCTGGGGCCCCGGTGGCGTGTTCCCCGCCACAGAAGGCACAAGTGGTTTTGCAGACGTGGTCTTGCGGTGGGTCCCCCATTCCACACTGTGCGCATTGGCTCGTCACTGCTTTTGGGCAGACGTCCGTGCGGTGGCCCGTCTCCTGGCAGGTCCTGCAGTACTGCCTCGTCGGCTGGTATGGGACGCACGGTGTCTCGCCGCCGAAGAGGTAGACGTAGCGAGGCAACACGTCCCCGTCGAACATCAGCAGCACTGTTTTGCTTTCCCCCAGGCGCCGGGCCTGGAGCACCTCCACTCCTTGCGTTCTGACGCAGATGTTGTCTATAATTTCGTCATCCGTGACGTCTGTATTGATGCCGTGTATTACGCCCTTCAGGAGGTATTCGGGGGTTGTTACGTAGGTAGACATCGGGTGGGACTTGCCGTTTAGGTTGAGATGCTTGATTTTTTCGATCCGTTTCCCGTGTTCTTCGAGCGCGGTGCTGACGATCACGATGTTCGAGCCCGGTCTGAGGCGGATGATCATGTCGTCGCATTTGAATCCCGCGGCGGAGCCCCCTGCGGCTTCCATGATGGCGCGCGCCACCTCGTATGTCTTGAGATCGCGGACGGCGAGCCCCGGTTTCGGTTTCAGGATGATCTTGATGTCGTTCCGAGGGAGAGGAGGCGCACGCTGACGCGGGCGGCTCCTTCTCTCTACGTCCGCTGATTTCTGGTCGCTAGCAGTGCCGCGGCCGCCTGCTCCTCCGGAAGTTCCGCTATCTCCCGTGACTTTTCCCTCAAGGCCAGCGGGGTCGGTGGCCCCTGCGGCGTTTTCGGCTGTGCGCTCCTGCCTCCTGACCTTTTTGCGTGCACGAAGAGACATGGCGATGTCCCACGTACCTCCGTTCGGGTCATCTTCCTCGGTGTTCGTGACCGCGGCCGAGACCTGTCCGTTCGTGGCGGCGGGGTGGAGGTCTTCCTCGGTCTCCGAGACGACGTCCATGGAATTCTGGGGGTCCAATGTGGTTTTCGAGGTGGTGCTTGACGTTCCGTGATCATGATCCATGTTTTTTTTTTTCGCCGCGCAGCGGGTTTACCGCGTGCGGGCTCGATGTAGTTTCTACTCCGGCGACCCGGTAAGATGGCCGGCGCGGCGGGTCGGCGTGGTCGTGGCTTTCAATGCTCGCAGTGAAAAATTCTGGATCCGCTTGGCCAAAAATTGGTGTCAGTCGATCCGGAATGACTTCATGCACCACCGTAGCAAAAGTGGTGAAAATCCATGGAATTTATCAAACTCAGGAAAGAAAACAGTCAGGAGCCGATGTGCATGCGTCCGCACTCCTCGGCGCCACCTGGTGAGTTCCGGATTCCCTCCAGGTGCACCTCGTCCACGACCTGGTCAGCGCCCGATGGAGATAGAGAACTTCATCGCGAGTCGCGACAGTTCATTCGAGCAGCGAAGGCACGAGCCCCGTTCTGCATCGCCTGCTCGATACCGA
Source organism: Dermacentor silvarum (assembly GCF_013339745.2). Taxonomy (NCBI): domain Eukaryota; kingdom Metazoa; phylum Arthropoda; class Arachnida; order Ixodida; family Ixodidae; genus Dermacentor; species Dermacentor silvarum. Next base: position 368,409,609 of record NC_051154.1, read on the forward strand.
TCGCCAAGTCCCTCATTTCATCGAGACGCTCGTAGGCGTCGTTCACCCAGCCCTGCAAACCCGGAAAACTGAGTCCAGCGACCACCGGAGGTGAGGCCGCTGACGTCGAGCGCATCGAATATCCTCCATCACGACGACAACGACGACGAAGCACCGACGTTCAATCACACTCCAGTGCCCAAAGGCAAGTGGTAACGTCAGACATACTGGTTACCATAGACGACGAAGAAGTTACCGCTTTAATTGACACTGGTGCGGACAGCTCGATTATGAGCAGAGAGCTTGCATCAATCAAAGAAAGTTTTTACGCAGTGGACTGGGTCGCATGTCCGTACTGCTGGAGGGCATCTATTTATTCCCGTGGGCAGATGCACCGCTCGGGTAAATATTCGTGGATTTACGTACGTAGGGTCTTCATTATTCTGCCCAGCTGCTCGAGGGACTTGATACTCGGCATGGACTTTCTACAGGTGAATGGAGCCATAATTTACCTGGAAAAATCGAGCGTGACGTTCACTACGGCAAAAGCCATAGCAAGCGACACTGGCGACGAGAATCCCACCGAAAACGTCTTGCGCATCGTCGAAGACAGCATAACGGTACCGCCAAGAAGCAGCCTACTGACCCTGGTAACGTGCGACGCATTCGACGGCTATGAGGGCATCGCCGAGGCAAACATTCCGTTAAGGCTTGAGCGGAACATCTGCATTGCACGGGGCCTCGTTCAGCTTCAGCACAGACGCTGATTAGTCCTGTTGACAAACTTCAGCAACGAATATCAGCACTTACCGCAAGGCACAGCTGTCGCCTTCCTCCATGAAATTGCTGCCTTCACTGATGTCGCCTCGCTAGAAACTGCTTCCCCTAATTCATCGAAAGAGGCCAACCTGAGCGATCGCATTCAGATTAACCCGGGGCTTATCGGAACGACAGAAACAGCAGCTACTGGACCTTGTCAATGACTTCTCTGGTTGTTTCTCTACCGGGTCTAAAGTACGGCGCACTTCCGTTACGAAGCATCGCATTCCTACGGACGAGTCAGCACGCCCCGTTCGTCAGCATCCTTACCGCGTTGCGCCTACGGAAAGGGAGGTGATAAAGCGCCAGGTTCAAGAAATGTTAGACGATGACGTGATTCAGCCGTCCATAAGTCCATGGGCGTCACCCGTCGTTTTAGTTAAAAAGAAGGACAACACACTACGCTTCTGCGTAGACTACAGACGGCTTAATAGTTTCACCAAACGCGACGTTTATCCTCTGCCACGGATCGATGACGCTCTGGACCGTCTAAGCCACGCCCAATTTTTCACCTCGTTGGATCTTAACTCTGGGTATACTGGCAGATCGAAGTAGATGAGCGTGACCGCGAGAAAACGGCATTTGTGACTCCTGATGGATTATATGAAATAAAGTCCTCCCATTCGGCCTGTGCTCCGCACCTGCCACTTTTCAGCGGATGATGGACACTGTTCTCTCTGGACTGAAATAGCAGACGTGCTCAGTCTACTTAGACGACGTTGTGGTGTTTTCCAGAGCGTTTGATGAACATCTCGAACGACTCAAGAATGTACTCCTCGCAATCAGCAAAGCAAATCTGACCAGCAAGCCTGAGAAATGTCATTTTAGCTTTCAGGAGCTAAAGTTTCTCGGACATGTAGTGAGCCCGATGGTGTTCGGCCAGACCCCGAGAAGCTTGCTGCCGTCGCTGAGTTCCTGCGTCCAACAGACAAGAAGGCACTTCAGCGAGTCTTAGGTCTCTGCGCCTACTACCGTCGTTTTGTCGAAGGATTTTCAAGGATCGCCGAACCATTAACGCGACTAACACGCCAAGATGTACCCTTCGAGTGGACGGAAGAGCAACAGGAAGCCTTTAGAGAATTGCGGAAGCGACTGCAAACAGCCCCCGTACTCGCGCATTTCGACGACAAGGCTGACACCGAAATCCACACAGACGCCAGCAACGTAGGGCTCGGTGCTATACTCGTTCAGTGGCAAGATGGCGCCGAACGAGTACTAGCCTACGCGAGCCGCAGTCTCACAAAGGCGGAGGTCAAGTATTCCACGACTGAAAAGGACTGTCTAGCTGTCGTTTGGGCCATCGGCAAGTTCCGACCCTACCTTTACGGCCGCCCTTTTCGCGTAGTAAGTGACCACCACTCACTGTGTTGGCTTGCGAGTCTTAGGGACCCTTCAGGCCGCCTCGCTCGTTGGAGCCTCCGCCTTCAGGAGTACGACGTCACAGTGGTATATAGATCCGGACAGAAGCATTGCGACGCTGACTGCATCTCACTTGCACCTATACCTTGGAAGCCCTGTGATGCAGAGCAAGATTTCCCGTTTCTTGGTGTAGAGGAGACTGTCGAGATCGCTCACCGCCAACGTGCAGACAGTACATTGCTTCCCCTCATCAGATACCTTCAGGGAGCCGACGTTGTTGTCCCACGACCGATGTCACGAGGTCTGACTTCTTACTGCCTCCGGAACGACGTGCTCTACAAAAAGAACTCTGAAAACAGCCAAGAAACGTTCCTTCTTGTCGTCCCAGTTTCGCTACGCGAAGAAGTACTGCAGGCATGTCATTACGACCCGTGTGCCGGACACTTAGGCTTCGCCAGCACGTTAGCGCGCATACGCCAGAAGTATTACTGGCCACAACTATTCTCGTCCGTTCAGCGCTACGTGAGAAGCTGCCGTGATTGTCAACGGCGCAAGGTTCCACCTTTGAAACCTGCTGGTCTTCTGCAACCCCTGGACCCTCCTCCAGCACCGTTTCAACAGGTGGGAATGGACCTCCTCGGTCCGTTTCCTACGTCGTCCACAGGAAACAAACGGATAGTCGTCGCAACGGACTACCTAACGAAGTACACAGAAACCAAAGCTGTGTCCCGCGGAACCGCTACAGAAGTCGCGATGTTTTTTGTCCATGAAATCGTACTACGTCATGGGGCCCCTTCCATCTTAATAACCGATCGAGGAACTGCGTTTACTGCTGACTTAATGCAAGAGATCGTCACGCTGACCCACACCAATCATCGGAAAACCACGGCCTATCACCCACAAACTAATGGACTAACCGAGCGCCTCAACCTAACTATGGCCGATATGATCTCGATGTACGTTGACGTAGAGCACAAGTCATGGGACCAAATTCTACCATACGTGACATTCGCATACAATACGGCTGTGCAGGAAACCACCCGATTCACACCATTTGAACTGGTTTATGGGCGCTGCGTAACAACACCTTTAGACGCCATGCTCCCGGTAGACAACGGAACAACAAGAAGTGACAACGCTGACGACATCATCCATAAAGCCGAAGAAGCTCGACAGCTTGCTCGCAACCGCATCCGCGACCAGCAGAGTGCCGACGCCCACCGTTACAACAGTGACCGAAGGAACATCCAGTACGAACCCGGCGACTATCTTTGGGTGTGGACACCCGTCCGTCATCAGGGGCTGTCAGAAAAATTACTGCACAGATACTTTGGCCCGTACAAGATCGTCAGGCGACTCAGCGACGTGAACTACGAGGTCGTCCCTCAGAGTACTACTATGAGCTCGAGCCGACGGCGAGCACGAGCCGAGATTGTGCACGTAGTACGTATGAAGCTGTACTACGCCCGCGAAGAAGTGCCCCTCTGATCAACTCTCCCCCACGCCCTCTGTCGCCCTTCACGCTCTCCAACCGGCGACCGGGACGGTCGTTTTTCACGTGGGGAGTAATGACGCGAATTAAGCTGCCCACTACAGGCACCGATCGTCACAAGTCAGCTGCCCACTACAGGCACAAGATCGCCAGAGAGAAGACGACGAAGGGCGCAGGTCTGCGCGCGTTCTCTTGAGTGTCGGCCATCAATAAAGAAGGCTGTTCTCTTTCGGCGAGTTCATATTAATTATGTTCGTGACAATATATATATATATATATATATATATATTGTAGCGGAGCACATCGGCACCATGCAGCTCTGTGGGTTTTTGGCCGCTAGCATATGAAAGGCGTCATCGTCGATGCCTATCATTATGTGTTTAATTCGGTCAGGTTCCGACATGCACGCATTCACCCGCCTACAGAGGCCGATGACGTCATCAAGGTAGCTTGTGAAGGTCTCACCAATTTGTTGAGATCGTCCGCGGAGGCTGTGTTCAGCGCGAAGCTTGCGCACCGCTGGCCGGCCGAAAAACAAAACGAGGATCTCTTTGAACGCTGACCAGGTGGTAAAATCAGCTTCGTGGTTCTTGCACCACAGGTTGGGCAGGCCGGCACGGTAAAAGGTGGCGTAAGTCAGCTTGTCGCGGTCATCCCACTTGTAGTGTGCGCTAACACGTTCACACTCGGCCAGCCAGTCTTCCACGTCGTGACCATCAGTGCCACTGAAAACTGGAGGATCACGCTGACGAGCACCCCAGAGCACACGAAAGGTGTGGGAGCAGGGGCAGCTCGCGAGGGGCCGGCGTCCTCGGTCATAGCGAATGCAGTTCCAGGACGCTGAGAGGGATTACCCACCACTTCCACCAAATGTGACAAGAGCATTCGGCAGGTAGACTTGACGAAGCTTGACGGTTAAAACAAGCTGGCTCGTTGTAAGCCGACCTAGCGCGAACCACACGATCGTCAACGTCTTCTTCCACACTGGCTGGCACAGAGCCAGTGCCGATCTGCTGCGGTACAATATATATATATATATATATATATATATATATATACATATATAAACCCGCCTTGGGTGCTCAGTCACTGTGGCGTTGGGCTACTCAGCGCGAGGTCGCGGGATCGAATCTCGGCCACGGCGGCGGCATTTCGACGGGGGCGAAATGCAAAAACACCCGTGCACTTAGGTTTAGGTGCACGGTAAAGAACCCCCAGTGGTCGAATTTATTCTGGAGTCCCCCACTACGGCGCGCCTCATAATCAGACCGTGTTTTGGCACGTAAAATGCCATTATTATTATTATTATTATTATTATTATTATTATTATTATTATTATTATTATTATTATTATTATTATTACTATTATTATTAATATTATCATCATAATATATATGAATATATATATATATATGTATATATATATATATATATATATATATATATATATATATATATATATATATAGTTCAAAGAACAGGAGAACGCAGTAAAAGAAAATACAATGACGCAACTTTACTGACGTTTCGGCCACACAATCAAATGTCAAAATAAAAATAGAAAAGTAGGGAAGAATGACAGCTAGCAATGCACGTGCATTACTAGTGGTCGTTATTTAGGCGGATATGTTGAGTAACTTTAATCTAGCCTCTATATACATATAAATGATGAGCGACGCTTCTGCGCGAGTTCGTGACAAGTCGTGTTTTGTTTGACAGTAGTGCTTTTCTTTCGAGCCACGTTTGGTAAGTTGCATTCATTATTATTCATTTCTCAGAGGATAATTTGGAACAATTTTGAGTTTTAGAAACGTTCTGTTAGGCAGAGGGCGGTGTTGGTCTCTTCTGATCATGGTAGAGGCAGATAAAATTTCGAGTAAATTTGATGTTGGCTTTCAGGAAAACGTGATAGCTGAACGCTCGAGAAAGGTTCGCGTCAGTGGTTTTTCTTCGCAGAGATATGTAGATAGTTCGCGTGGGTTTCCGTAAACAAAGATTTTCATTTTGGATTTGGCGAGTTCTTAAAATAACGCTGTATCAGGTTAGATACTGGTTATTCCGCAGTCTACTTCAACTGAATTTAGAAATGGCCGGATGGTTGTTCCCGCACGCACGTGGAGAGTACCGTCACTTAGAAACGAGCTCCGCGGATCGCTTTTAGTAATAGTATACTCTACAGATTTCTTTTCTCTTCGACGTATTATGTAAGGGTCTGTCTAAGGCGGTGCGTGTCTCGCACGTTTATTTAGAAGACGGCAGCATTTGAGTTTGACTTAGCGCGTGGAAGTACTTATAAATAAGCACGAATCAAATTGCTATCTTGAACGTGTAATTTGCGCAAGTTTTTTGTTTCTGTAATGCGTGAGTCGAACGCAAGAGTTTTGACCGCAAAGTGACAGCGAGTCTGATAGTATATCCGTGAAGTCAACGAGGCTCTCAGTGGCACTATTACGTGCGTTAATAACGGATGTAGAGTACGCACATATGACATTTCAATTATCAATTATATAGGGTCATTCTGCAGTTAAGTTGGAGGACTTTGGAGTTGTATGCATAGAGGTGTAGTGTTCTGTTCGATTCATATTTTTTGTATAGTAATCTGAAGGTCGTAAGTCCGTATCCTACTCTAGTCCACTACATTTTCAGGCATTGGCACCGGCGAAAAAAATCGCTGAGAGCTAGTGGCTATACTAGTCAAAGTGCAACCAAATTAGGAAAGCCCACCAAGCTTCAACAAAGTCACTCCCTCAACAGAACAGGAATTGGCCTCCCGGGTGCAGTCTTCGGCCGCTACCTCCAAAATGACTCCTACAATTTACCCATGGCCCTCAGTTCCCAGCGGCTGCGGAGCACCTCACCAAGGCGGCGGTCAGACCTGCTACGCGGCAGAGGGTGCTAAGAATCTCTGGGTCCGGACAGGCCATCAATTGAAATTGAACCTGGCAACGTTGTACACGCGCACCCTATCGAGTGAGGCTAGCTTAGCAGGGCTATTTGAAGAATTATGAGGTAATGCCTGGATATTATTGACCTTAGTCAGGTGAGAAAACTGGTGAGGGTTATGAAGTGCTGACAATAATAGCCGCGTCCTCTCCTACAGAGGTGTTCCAGATAGGAGAGAATTCGGAGTAGGATTTCTAGTCCATTAGGACATAGCGGGCAACATTGATGAATTCTACAGCATTAATGAGAGGGTAGCAGTCGTCGTAATATAGCTGAATGGGAGGTATGGAATGAAGGTCCATACAAGCCTAAACCTAAAATTCCAGTCACGATGATGAAGAAATAAAACAGTTTTATGAAAATGTTGAATTACCAATGAGAAAGGTGCAAACTCAGCATACTGTAGTCACGGGAGATTTCAATGCAAAAGTGTGGAAAAAGCAGGCTGGCGAGCAAGCACTTGCAATTACGGCATCGGTCCTAGGAACACTAGAGGAGAGATGTTGGTAAAATTTGCGGAAAGGAATAGGCTCTGAATAATGAATACCTTCTTAAAGAAGCGCAGCAACAGGAAGTGGACCTGGAAAAGCCCTAATGGAAAAAAACAAGCAATGAAATAGGTTTCATGCTCTCTGCCGATCCCAGCATAGTGTAGGATGTAGAAGTGTTAGGTAAGGTAGAGTGCAGTGACCATAGGTTGGTGAGGTCTAGGATTTCTCTCAATTTGAAGAGCGAAAGAACAAAGTTAGTCAAGAAGAAACAGGCCAACCTAGACGCTGTAACGGTAAAAGCAGACCAATTCAGGCTGGTGCTCGCAAACAAATATGCAGCTTTAGAACAGGAAGATAAAGACAACATATAGGTAATGAATGAAACCGTAACTAGGTTGATCTCAGAAGCAGCAATTGAAGTGGGAGGTAAGGCACCAAGGCAACCAGTAGGTAAGCTCTTCCAAGTAACAAATGACCTAATAAAGAAACGGCAAAACATGAAAGTGTCAAACTCGAGAGGTCAGATAGAATTCGCTGAACTGTAGAAGCTGATCAACAAGAAGAAAGTAAGGGATATCCGATATTATAACGTGCAAAAGATTGAGGAAGCAGTAAAATATGGACGCAGCATGAAATCAGTGGGAAGAAAACTAGGCATAGGATAAGGCAAAATGTATGTACTGAAAGATAAACAGGGTAATATCATCAGCAATTTCAGTGACATAGTAAAAGCAGCTGAATAATTCTATACTGACCTGTACAGCTCCCAAAGCAACCAAGCTACTTTCATTCCAAGTAGTGATGTACAGGATACAGAGGCCCCGTCTACAACTATCGATGAAGTTAAAAGGGCCTTGAAAGACATAACAAGGGGAAAAGCTGCTGGAGAAGATGGAAGAACAGTCGATTTAATCAAGGATGGAGGAGATATCATACTTGAAATGCTTGCGGCTCTTCATACGCAATGCCTCACGACTTCAAGTGTACCAGAAAGCTGGAAGAACGCCAACATTAAACTCATCCATAAGAAAGGAGACGTTAAAGAATTGAAGAATTATAGACCCATTAGCTTGCTCTCAGTATTGTATAAAATATTAACCAAGGCAATTTCAAACAGAATCATGGCAACACTAGACTTCAGCCAACCTAGAGAACAGGCTGGCTTCAGGAAGGGATATTTTGCGATGGATCATATCCATGTCATCAAACAGGTACTCGAGAAATTTATGGAGTACAATCAACCTCTCCATATGGCTTCCATAGATTATGAAAAAGCATTTGATTCAGTCGAGATACCAGCAGTCATAGAGGCCTTACATAACCAAAGAGGACAGGATGCATACGTGAATATATTGGCAAATATCTACAACGATTGCACAGCAACCTTGGTTCTCCACAAGAAAGGAGACAGTTACCTATCAAGAAAGGGGTCAGGCAAGGAGACACAATCTCTCCAATGTTATTCACTGCATGCTTAGAAGTATTCAAGCTCTTAGACTGGGAAGGCTTAGGAGTGAGGATCAACGGCGAATATCTCAGCAACCTTCGGTTTGCAGATGACATTGTCCTATTCAGCAACAATGGAGACGAATTACAGCAAATGATTGAGGACCTTAATCGAGAAAGTGTGATAGTAGGGTTGAAGATTAATATGAAGAAGACAAAGATTGTGTTCAATAGACTGGCAAGGGAACACGAATTCAGGATCGCCAGTCAGCCTCTAGAGTCTGTAAAGGGGTAGGTTTATCTAGGTGAATTACTCACAGGGGACCCTGATCATGAAAAAGAAATTTATAGAATAAAATTAGGCTGGAGTGCATACGGCAGGCATTACCAAATCGTGACTGGAAGGTTACCACTGGTTGAAAAGAAAAGTGTACAATGATTGCATTCTACCCGTGCTAACATATGGGGCAGAAACTTGGAGGTTAATAAAAAAGCTCGAGAACAAAATAAGGACCGCACAAAGAGCGATGGAACAAAAAATGTGAGGCCTAACGTTAAGAGACAGGAAGAGAGCGGTGTGGGTCAGAGAACAAACGGGGACAGCCGATATTCTAGTTGACATTAAGCGGAAAAAGTGGAGCTGGGCAGGCCATGTAATGGGTAGGATGGATAACCGTTGGACCATTAGGGTTACAGAATGGATACCAAGAGAAGGGAAGCGCAGTCGAGGACGACAGATAACTAGGTGGAGTGATGAAGTTAGGAAATTCGCAGATGCAAGTTGCAATCAGCTAGCACAAGACAAGGGTAATTGGAGATCGCAGGGAGAGGCCTTCGTCCTGCAGTGGACGTAAATATAGGCTGATGATGATGATGACCTCTCTACGCAATTTGTTCCATCCACATCTGTACCAGAGCAGTTCGCCGCCCGCATCGCCCACTGCCATGCAATTTCGCGTGCCAACACCGCGACCATTCAGGACAAGAGGAAATTCCGTTGTGATGCGACGCGTCGTGTCATTTCGTTCCGCCAATGGGACGAAGTGCTTCTGTGGAGACCTGTTCGAGCACCGGGGCTCAGTAAAAAAAATCCTTCACAGGCATTTCGGCCCATACACCATGCGTGAAAAACATCTGCTGTAAAATATAGCGTCGCTCCTGTTAGCTCGGCTACTGACCGCACCGCCGTTGCCGTAGCACCGAAATCATTCACGTCTCTCGCCTGAGTATGTATTTTCGGCTTTTGTACCGTTTCTGACTTGCTGCTTTGTCGACCGCTTTAGTGAGGGGGGGGGGGTAGTGTGAACGCTAACTGTCTAGTTCGTCATCGTCTTCATCTGTGTATACCCATCCTTATATTAATGAACATCATTTGTGGGGTAGTGCTCTCCCCGCAGGGGCGTCTGCGCAAGCAGGCGTTTGGTGATTTGCGCCACCGCGTACCCGAGCACACGAGGGTTGGACACTCCCGCGTCTAACCGTGCGCGGCTTAGCCGTGTCCGGGGAAAAGGGGATCCTGGGGGTTGAGCCGACGCTGAGTGTTTGGACCTTTAAGGCCCCTCAGCGGAGGCAACACACCCCTTTGGCCTCGGCTTCACGTAGACGGCACCCCCGGACTGACCCACCCGGGGGAAATTGGTAGTTGCTTTTCCTGTCTCTCTCTCTCCATCCTTCGTCTTTCTCTCTTTCCATCTCTCCTGTCTTCTCTTCGCTTCGTTTTACTTCCAATTTTCCTGGCAGCAAGGGTTAACCTGGTGTAATTTATCCAATCCTGGGTCTATTATATTAGGTTATAGTGGCTATGTACAGCTGGCGTCTGCGTCTCCTTCGGGTGTCGTAGCGTCCGCTTGTTGGGCTCGGTGGTGGGCGGCTGGCATAGCTGCCGAAATCATCGTTACCTTTATGGCTTTTTCATCATTCCCCCGGCTCGCTGATCGCCCTCATAAACGAGGGCGCACCGAAGAAGTCTTTAAGTTTTTTGGCCGCCAAGTTGATAATTTCCCAAGATTTCATGTTATACATTCTGAGAAAGCCGAAAAGTCAGCAAGAATCGTCTCACCTTTTCTGGTTGCGAAATCACTGATGGAGGCTTTTGGCCCAGGCTACAAAGTTTCCAAGTTGGCAAGCGGTGATCTACTTTTTGAACTCCGTGATAATTTTTAATAAGAAAAGCTATCGAATCTTGTGTCTTTCGTGGCCATTCCAGTGAGTGTCACCCCACACCGTTCTATGAACATCATTCGTGGTGTCATCTCCGATGATGATCTAATGGAGCTAACTGAGACTGAACTTTTGGAGGGATGGAGTGACTAGAATGTCATCAATGTGAAAAGAAATAAGATGAGGCGTGATGGTAAAGAGATTGAAACCAAGCATGTAATCCTAACATTCGGCTCAAGTGTACTTCCCGAGATTATCGAGACAGGCTATGTAAAAACCCGAGTCAGGCCCTATATCCCGAATCCCCTCAGCTGCTTCAAATGCCAGAGGTTTGGCCACAGTTCTCAGAACTGCTGAGGCCGAATAACCTGTGCCAAATGGGCCGATGAACATCCATCTGAATCTTGTGAGAACGCGCCACACTGTGTGAATTGTGATGGGGAGCACGCCGCGTATTCGCGGTCCTGTCCATCTTGGAAGAAGGAGAAAGAAATAGTAACGATCAAAGTCAAAGAGAACATATCATTCAGAGAAGCGCGATGGCGGGTGTCCTACCTGCCGAAGAATAGCTTTGCCGAAGTGGCGCGTCAGTGGGCAGCGCCACAACGGCCTCGGGCGGCTGTCAGGCCAACACACAGTGAGCCGGCGGTGACGCCATCCGCCCCCTCGGCGGCTGCAGCTAGTGCTGCTCCGCCATCTCAGAACAAGGAGCCATCGACCTCCGGGCTGGTGGCCTCAAGGGTCTCGTCCCACGAGACGAGGCCGCCACGACACACCAACCGCTCGCAAGAGCGCGTGTCCAGCGCCTCGCAACAACCGGCCACACGGCGCCACCAGCGCCTAAGGAGCAGCGGGAATCTCTCGACCGCTCCAGAAAAGAGAAACCTCGCGTCACGGCGCCTGGAAAGGGCACCGTGAGCTAGTCTTCATCTTCTGAACACACAGCACACACTTTCTTCATTATGGAGACACTAATATTACAATGGAATGTTAGAGGACTTATTCACAACTTATTCACAACCAGGGAACTCTTACACAAACATAATCCAAAGTTGCTGTGTGTTCAAGAGACACTTCTGAAACCTACAAACACTAACTTTCTTCATAATTACACCATCTTCCGAAAAGACCGTAACGAGGCTAACGCCTCCGGTGGTGTAGCAATAGTTGCCGACAAATCTGTAGCTTGTCGACACGTCGCTCTTCGGACGCCCCTTGAGGCAATGTCTGTTCGGGCTATCCTTTTTAACAAATTGGTCACGGTATGTTCTATTTATATACACCCGAACCGTCATCTTGAAAAAACAGACCTTCATAACCTTATTGATCAGCTTCCCGAGCCTTACATGCTCGCGGGTGATTTTAACGCCCACAACACGACGTGGGGCGACTCGCGAGGTGACGCGCGAGGTCGACTCATTGAAAACTTCCTTTTAAACTCCGGTGCGTGCCTCTTCAATAAGAAGGAGCCAACCTAATATAATCTCCATCACAATTCACACTCATCAATAGACCTATCGATTGGCTCTGCCTCCCTTTTTTCTGATTTAGAATGGCATGTCATCAAAAATCCGTATGGAAGTGACCGCTTCCCAGTAAGTCTAAACTTGGTAACGCAACGTGACTCCCCTCCAGATGTCTCTCGCTGGAAACTAGCCTCAGCTGATTGAAGATTTTTTAAGGAATCCACGTACCTATCACAAGATTTTATAACTAACTTTAGTATAGATGATGCCGTATCATATTTTACCGCTTTTATCATTGACGCAGCTGAGAAGTTCATTCATCAAACAAATGGGACTACATCCAAAAGACGGGTTCCCTGGTGGAATGACGATCGCAGACAGGCATGAAGGAGACAAAATAAAGCCTGGGGCAAACTACGGAAATGTCCTACTGCGGAAAACCGAATCGAATTTAAACAGATTAAATCACAGGGGTGAAGGACGCGGCGACAAGCAAAGAGGGCCAGCTGGGAGAAGTTTGTCTCGGGAATTATTTCCTATACACAGGAAACAAAAGTGTGGAATGGACTCAGAAAGCTTACGGGGCAATCAACCCACTCTTTGCCTCTGGTAAATTACTGTGGAAATAGCTTGGAAGACCAGGCTAACGCTCTCGGGGAGCACTTCGAGTACGTGTCTAGCTCAATGAATTATACACGCTCATTTCTTAAACACAACGAACAAATAGAACGCATGCCATTAGATCGTAAGTGCAGACGAATCGAACCCTACAATAGCCCTTTTACCATTGCCGAGTTAAGAGCCTCCTTAAAGAAATGTCAGAGCTCTGCTCCGGGTCCCGACAAAGTAGTCTACGATATGGTCAAATACCTCCACACAGACACCCAAATGACTCTACTCAGACTTTTTAATAAAATATGGGCTGCTGGGTACATTCCTTTTACATGGAAAGAAGCAATTGTCGTTCTGGTTCTGAAGCAGGGGAAGGACCCTTCTTTAGTGACGAACTATCGCCCAATAGCGCTCACAAGTTGCCTGTGTAAGCTGTTCGAAAAAATGATTAACTGCCGTCTCCTGCATTTCCTCGAATAAAACAAACTGCTCGATACATATCAGTGTGGCTTTAGAGGAGGCCGGTCAACAACCGACCATCTAGTACGTATCGAGGCAAATATCCGAAACGAATTTGTCCATAAGCAATTTTTCTTGTCCGTATTCCTCGACATGGAAAGGGCTTACGACACAACGAGGCGTTTTGGAATACTGCTGGATCTGTCCGAGATGGGTATTCGGGGAAGCATGCTGAGTGTTATAGAAAGCTACCTGTCTAACCGTACTTTTCGAGTTAGAATTGGCAGTACTCTGTTCAGACCTTTTATTACGGAAACCGGGGTTCCACAGGGTTGAGTACTTAGTTGTACACTTTTCATTGTAAAGATGAATTCCTTGCATTCATTCATTCCACGCAGTATGTTTTATTCGGTATACGTAGATGACGTACAGATAGTATTTCGGTCATGCAACCTGGCAATCTGTGAACGACAGGTTCAGCTCGGTCTCAACAAAGTCTCCAAATGGGCTGATGAAAATGGCTTTCAGCTCAACCCGAATAAAAGCTCTTGTGTTTTTTTTACACGAAACAGAGGATTGAACGCTGATCCTGACGTAGAACTGTACGGACAGCAGATACCTGTAAGTACCGAATACAAATTTTTAGGCATAATACTAGACACCAAGCTTACATTCATCCCACAGATAAAGTATCTTAAGAACAAATGCTTGAAGACAATGAACATTCTTAAACTTTTGTCGCACACAACGTGGGGTAGTGATAGGAAATGCCTCCTGAACATATATAAGAGCCTTATACATACACGCTTAGACTACCGGGCTATAGTGTACCAGTCTGCTACGCCGAGCGCGCTAAAGATGTTGGATCCCGTGCACCATCTAGGCATCTCCTTAGCCAGAGGTGCTTTTAGGACTAGTCCTGTGGCAAGCCTCTACGTAGAGGCAAATGAGTGGTCACTCCACCTACAAAGGACATACTCCAGCTTAACATATTTTCTAAAGGTAAACGCGAACTCTGAACATCCGGCATATTCGACCATAAATGACACGGCTAATACCACACTCTTTCAGAATCGACCGGCAGCGAGAGAGCCTTTCTCGTTGCATGTGCGGAGCCTCATCAAAGAAGTAGGTGTACCATTCCTTGAACAGCGTCTCATGCCCCCAGCAAAGTTGTTACCGCCGTGGCAGTGGCAGCCATAGAATGTGACACATCGTTTGTAGAGGTCACTAAACACGCTCCAGAAGCACACATTCAAATGCATTTCTTAGAACTCCAGTCCAAGTACTCGTGTACAGAGTTTTACACACATGCTTCCAAGTCACATGACGGGGTGTCTTATGCAGTCTTCGGCCCATCCTTCTCGGAATACGGTGTACTCCACCCGGAAACGAGTATCTTTACGGCTGAGGCGCATGCACTATTGTCGGTTGCTCATCATATAAGGAAATCAAACTTCAAAAGCAATTGTACTTACAGACTCCCTAAGCGTCGTGAAATCCCCGATGTCACTCTGCAAACACAAAAATCCTGTACTCACTGAGCTCTATTCCACTCTATGCAAATCGTATATATCAAACCAGCATGTCATTATATGCTGGTTGCCTAGACATAGAGGCATCGAGGGCAATGTGCTCGCAGACCAGTTGGCCACATCAACTACATCGCAAGCTATTAATCATGCCGCTGCTATTCCCTCCACAGTTCTGAAGCCTTTTTGCGAAGGAAACTGCGAGGCCACTGGCAGCGCCTGTGGGACCCTGAAACAAATAATAAGCTTCACTTGATAAAGCCACAGATAGGTATTTGGCCCTATGCAACGAAAACACGGCGAACTGGTGTCCTATTCTGTCGACTCAGAATTCTGTCGACTCAGGCCCTTGTGTTTCAAGGGCTCTGTTTAGGCACTTTTGCTTCTGATCAATTATTCCCCCTGTTATATCTTGTAAATCGTATCATTCTTCCTCAATGCATTCTTCCTTTTCATAGTACACCTCATTGGTCACTGCCATGATTTTAGTACATGCATATTTTACGCACTTTACAGCGATTATTTTAGGCCCCTTTACAGCCACGCCTCATGTACTTCTCAGAATTCATCGCTCCACTGCAAACTCACAAACACTGACATGGCGCTCTTTGGCCATAACTGGCCCTTGCGCCATTAAACACTATACATCATCGGGTTAGTGCTCGTTGGCTGTCTCGCGCGGCTTCGCTGAAAGACAAGGACTCCGCCTTCGTACCCGGCGTCTTCTTACAATATGTTGTTCCAGTGCGGAAGTCACATATAAAGATGTATTTACACTATTTACAAGAGAGACAACGATACATAACAAAGATGGCTGTCGAGACCGAGTCCACATCTACACCTCAAATTGTCTTGTGACTGGCGCCACTCGTTGTTGCGCCGTAACATAACCCCCTCCTGTAAAGGCGCCGTCTCGGCGCTAAATAGAAGGCACGAGACCTCGCGGCAAGGGTAAGGCTTCAGCCGGGACACTTGCTCAACGCCACTGGGGCCACGCGAGTCCAGCGGAGCGATCTCGTAGTTTACACCGCCAAGCTGGCGAAATATCGTGTAGGGCCCTGTGTAGCGCTGCATCAGCTTTTCAGACAAGCCAATGTGGCGACATGCTGTCCATAGGAGGCCAACGGAGCCAGGAGGAAGTCGAACGTCCCGATTCGGGCTTTCGTACCGGAGCTTCTGCGCGGCTTGATACTCAGTGAGCCGGGATCCGACAATCTCGCGCGCCGTGTGAGCCCGGACGAAAGCGTCTTGGGCATATTCAGTGGGAGTGTTCGTCGAGGAGGAGGAGGAGGAAGTAAGCAGTGTGTCAAGGTGCAGAGTAGGGTGGCCGCCGAACAGAAGGTAAAATGATGAAAGCCAGCGGTCTCGTGACGGGACGAATTATAGGTGAAGGTCACGAGGGATAACGTGCTGTCCCAATCACTGCGGACGTCAGAAACGTACAATCGACCATCGACCAAAAAAGTTTGCGGACCACGGGATCTCAGAAAACGCTAAATGTCCGAGCAGCCTTTAAAGTAGTCAGTAAAACGGTACATCACAATATAGTAGGGGCTGGAAATGGAAATACCAGGCTGCGTTTTGAGGCTGCGGAGATATTCAGCTTTTGGTCAGATCCCTTGGTCCGTAAACGTTTTGGTCGATCGTACATAGACAGCATTTTTGTCAGCGTGGGATTGAGCCGCTCTGTGAGTCCGTTTGTCTGCGGGCGGTAGGCGGGAAAGCGATGCATCTTGTGATCGGCTGAATAGGAGTGAAGGAGGTCTTCAACAACTCGGGACAAGAAGCTGCAGCCGCGATCAGGGAGGAGCTGCCGGGGTGCGCCGTGATGGAGGATGACGTCATCGAAAAAGAAATGAGCCACCTCATTTGCGCGGCTTGTGGGGAAAGATCGCGTGATCACTGACCGGGCCACGTAATCAGTCGCGACAACGAAGCACTTACCAGATTTCGACGTCGGAAACGGACCGAAAAGATCGAGACCGACGCGAAAGAATAATTCTGATGGCACATCAATGGGGTGAAGGCGTCCAGCGGGTAGCACAGCAGGTTTTTTTCGGCGCCGACAGAGCGAACAGGCTGCAACGTAGCGGCGCGCAGAGTGGTACAGGCCTGGCCTGTAGAAGTGGCGCCGTACGCGGTCGTGAATACGCAAAATTCCGAGGTGGCCAGCAGTAGGCGCCTCATGCAACTGCTCAACAACAGATGTCCGGAGATGGCGTGGGACAACGAGTGAAAATTCTGGTCCTTGAGGGCGTATGCTGCGACGGTAGAGAACATCTTCGCGGAGTACCAACATGTGTAGCGTGGTCTCCGACTATCCAGAATTGAGACGATCGATGAGAACACGTAAGCAGTCATCACATCGTTGTTCATTGGGAATGTCACACAGATCAGAAATGGCCAGTACGCAACCGTCGCTGTCATGCGCATCATATTCAGGGTGGTCGACAGGATGACGAGAGAGGCAGTCAGCGTCCTTGTGCAAGCAGCCTGACTTGCATAGAACAGCAAATTGGAGCCGTAGCACCCATCTACGCAATCGTCCAGTGGGATTTTTAGGTGACGAGAGCCAGCACAAGGTGTGGTGATCGGTAACCACGGAAAATGTGCGGCCGTACAAGTAGGGGCGGAATTTGGTTACTGCCCAAACTAACGCCAGGCAATCTCGTTCAGTAATTGAAAATTCCCCTCGGTGCGTGACAGGAGGCAGCTGGTGTATGCCATTACGCGCTCTTCGTTACGCTGCCATTGAACGAGTACAGCCCCAATTCCGTGGCCCCTGGCATCCGTGTGAAGTTCAGTGAGAGCCGATGGATCCTAATGAGCCAGTAATGGGGGAGCCGTTAACAAGCGTAGGAGAGCGGAGAAGGCGTTGGTCTGCACAAGGCCCCATGTGAAAGTAAAGTCCTTCTTAAGTCGGTCAGTGGGCGAGCAGTATCGGCGAAATTCTTGATGAAATGATAGAAGTATAGGAGCAGAGTCCAACAAAGCTTCTTATGTCTGCGGTGGAAGATGGAACAGGAAAGTTCTGGACAGCGCGAATCTTGTCAGGGTC
The DNA here is from genome assembly GCF_013339745.2 of Dermacentor silvarum. Classification (NCBI taxonomy): domain Eukaryota; kingdom Metazoa; phylum Arthropoda; class Arachnida; order Ixodida; family Ixodidae; genus Dermacentor; species Dermacentor silvarum. The sequence goes on from NC_051154.1 coordinate 368,427,424, forward strand.
GGGTTGAACGCCAGCGGCCCTGACGAGATGGCCAATAACGGTAATTTTACGACGTCCAAAGTGGCACTTGGATGAGTTCAATTGCAGCCAGCGCGTCTGAAAACAACAACAATGGCCGATAGTCGGGTTGTATGACTCGCGAAAGTTGGTGAAAAGACTATCACGTCGTCTAGATAACACAGACATGTGGACCATATTTAGCCGCGAAGTAAGGAACAACATTCTTTAGAAGTTTGCCTGGCATTACAAAGGCCAAGGGGCATTACCATGAATTGGTAGAGGCCGCAGATGTGACAAAGGCAGTTTTATCCAGGTCAATGTCATCTACCGAGATTTGCCAATAGCCTGATTGAAGGTCTATGGATGAAAGTATTTGGCTCCGTGCAAGCAGTCCAAAGGGTCATCAATACGCGGAAAGGGGTAGCCATCCTTGCGCGTGATATTGTTGAGATGTAGGTGGTGGTGGTGGTTAAACTTAATTTCCAAAAGGGTCCTGAGGGACACCAGACTGTTCGTCAAGGTGTAGAGGGCACCTCCCACGTCGGAACGGGGAGCCGTAGCTCTCCGCCGCTTCGCGGGCCTTCTGGACAGCCTGGAGTTGGTCTTGGAGCTCGCTGCTCCTAAGAGCGCCGTCCCACTTGTTCTTGTCCTCCAGATAGGAGGCCTGCGTCACGCATCCCCACAACATGTGTCCCAAGTTGACATTTCCCACCACACTGTGCACAATTGAAAGTTCCGTCTTAGTCTGAGTCGATTCGGCTCATACGCCAAGGATTGAGGTACGAGTTCGTCTGTAGCAGCGGAGAGTCACTGACTGCGCCTGTTGTTTGGAAAGGAGAATTGTCTACGTCCTAAATAAAAGTACTTGATGAGCTCATTATATATCTGAAGCTGGTCCTTAAAGGCCTTAGGAGGAGACGAGGGGGTCTGCAGGGGAGCGCGGCTGGCAAGTCCTCGCGCGGCCCCTATGAGCGGATTCGTTGAGGTTCTGCTGTCCTCCCCACGAAATCGCCCATATGGGCTGGGAACCAGACTATAGAGTGGAGACTAATGCATCTACCTTCCAGTAACTTCGAACCTTCGCATCCACTATTCTCCCAGCAAAGGCGCCGGTAGCTGCCCTAGAATCGCTATAGATTACCGAGCGCTCTGGATCTAGCAGAGCGAGTGCAATGGCCATTGTTCGGCCACTTCCGGATTCTTGATATAAACAGAGAATGCATTGAAGACTCTTTCGTGGGTGTCTATTACGGCTACAGACAAAGATTCATGACTGCCACCTGGGCGGCGTCTACGAAGGCAACTTCCTGTGGAATCCGTAGCAGCCTCGGCAAGAAGAGCCTTCGCGCGGGCGAGCCTTCTCCCTTGGTTAAAGACTGGATGGACGTTCCTGGGAAAAGGACGAACCACAATCGCGTCCCTGATTTCTTTGCTAAGAAGTCTGACGTTATCCTTTTCAAGTTCAGTAAACATGCCCATAGTGACCAGGATGTCTCTGCCAGCTCTGGTGCCTGACAACCGGACGACCTGAGCTGTGTGCTGAGCCTCAGCGATTTCAGCTAGAGTATTGTGAACTCCTAGTTTAGAAAAAAGCTCGGTGGATGCGTTCAACGGTAGCCCCGGGTACCTTGAAGACTCGGCGGATTGTGGTATCGA
>NC_051154.1:368429179-368480086 GCF_013339745.2 Dermacentor silvarum
TGGGGGCTTATGAAAGTGAAATTTTCGCAGAGAGTATTGCGTAGAATTCAAAAAGGCTATGCATACTATTCGGATTCGCCTTTCAATTCCATCCAACAGCGCGCCTCAAAAGGGCTCAGAAGTTTGAAACTGTAGCTTGAGTGTATAAATGTAAAACGTGCCCAAGTCACGGAACGCACGCCTAGTTGGTGGCTACGCGCCTACGGTCTTGCGCTAGAGATGTACTCTTCTTCGAAAGGTCATAACGGGAGTTCACAGGTTCAATTGCAAAAGCCTTCTGATTTTGTCAGCTGACCCTGCCCTGTGAATTATCGCAAGGAATTTTTCACTAAGTGTGGACCGCCAACAAAAATTACGAATATTGGGCTCTCACGAAAATAAATCGGTACAGTGTCTATACCCTCTAATTTCGCGGGCATTTTTGGTGTTAAAACTGGTCTTAAAAGCGCTATTCGGCTTGTCTTCTGACAATTGAGTGGAACTTTAATGAAAGCGCAATTGCCGAATGGATTAAGGTCAAAAGTTAGAACCGTCCGCTGGATGTATGCCCCGTAATACCCTGTTGCCTCTGTTTCCTTCTGGGGGAAAATTATGTTATAAGTTGCAGGTGCTGTTGCAGGTTTGTTGCAGATAGAGGCGGGCGGATAAATTTGTTGAAGTACTTTAAAAAACAAGATTGGTAGACACATAACACGCACAAAACACACCAACATACAAAATTGAAGTGTCTCGTCGAGACCGCGCAACGTCTACCAGAGGCCTACAAGTACCGTCTTAGCGTGAGATGCACAGGCAGCGCTATTGCATGGCTCAAGTACGTGTCGTAGCTCAAGGCGCGTGATCGATGTAATATATTCAGTGCGGACATTTTGACTGTGAAAAGGGTCCAAGAGCATTGTAAGTGGCTATGTCCTCCGATACAGTGCACGCAGAGAACAGTGGCGACACTATCCACATAATTTTAAGTAAGCAGTATTTTGTGTTAGCAGCGTGAAAACGATTACAGTGCAGGTTACGCGATCACGACTGTCAATGTCACACGGCACGGAGAAATCGTACATTGGATCGTAAGTGCGAATAGGTGTGTAATGCTGTTCCGGGTCGGTCTATATAGCACGCTGTGAGCGCCACGTAAAAGAATACACCAAAACTTAATCGTCACTCCAAGATAAAGTTATTGGGATTTACTGCGAGGAATTGCTCTTTGCAGAACCAGCAGCGTAGTCAGTGCGTACATTGCCTTCTATGCCATGTAGTGAGACGGTAGGTACTGCATTGCAACGCTGTACACCATCCAATAGGACCCACAGCAAGATTATGCGTGTTGCCTCTTCGACGAACATGTGGTTAAGGATGCTCCCACGCTGACAATCTTTCGAGCTACAACTGGGTCCTAACATGCTGAAAGCAGCAACAGAAGATATACAAGGAACCCCCATACCTTGTCCATGCAGACGACGCACGAGCGACGCGTGATGTACGCCTCCCCTGTTGCGCTGCTGACGGTACCAGGTCCATACGGCGTCCTGATACCCACAGGCGTCGTGGTGGTCACGACGACGCCCTGCGACTTGCCGTCCAAAGCGCCATAATCCGGGTGCGAGGACCCGGGCGGCCCCGGTAGCTGCGATGGAGGCGGGGGCGCCGGCGATGTGCCCAACGCACACTTGATCTGACGGGCACGCACTGAGAAACCACGTCTCGTGGTGGCTACGTTCGAGTGGGAGTGCAGCACCATGTCACTTCCCAGGAACGGGATCACGTCTACCAAGAGAGTCGTGAGAAAGATGGCGTATACTAAGCGTATGTACTAGTGGGGAGACATACATGGAGAACAAAGAAAGGGGAAAGGCAGGGTGGCTAACCAGAATAGAAAACCCAATTTGCTCGAGAACGGGGGAGATAGAAAGAAGAAAACGGAGAAGGAGTTAGCACACGTTCACGATCCCAACACACGATCAGATGCAGCGCAATTAGCACCGACTAAGGCTAAAGCCTTTATGCAAGTTGGCTGTCCTTAAGAATTGTAGGAGGGCCTTTGTTGGCCTTCTGCTGCGGTGGCTTAGAGGTCAGTCTTGCAAATTTGTTTGCTATGACAATGGTCTGTGATGAACACGAGCTAGCGCAGTCGATCGATCGTCTGTATGCAAAGTGTTGAAGACAATTACGCAGAACACGTTCAAGAGTTTCCTCGCGACCACAGGCAATTGCAGGTAGCGTTTTAGGCCACTCCAATGCGAAAGGCAAGAGGCTTTGAAAGGCCCCTATGAGTCATAGCCGACAAAGCAGGAAGCTCCCTGTTGGAAGAGTCCAGATAACATGCGAAAGCAAAGAGAATAGTCCAGGTGATGAAGTCGGTTGTCTGGAAAACTTGGGGAGTCGCACGCCGAAGAAAGTGATGCCTTGCGGAAGCAACGCAAAATTTTCTAGCGCCATCTGATCTAGAAAACGGTATCCATTCCTGTGTACACTCTTCAAGAGGCGAACGAGTAGACCTATAACATCGCAGTGACCTGGAAGACGCTGAAGAGTGGTGTGGTGCAGTGCATCTTTCTGGTGCACGGTGAAGTGATTGCAATTAAAAATGATCTCAGCTAATCCACGCGCTTCGTTTCCTTTGAATTGTGTAGTTTTTTTTCTTGATGTGGCCCCTTGCTACAGCTGTTAGGTTAAATGGGCTCGCGTCAAAGTCAAAGCAACAGCCAGCTTCTCTGACAAGGCAAGATCTGCCGCCAACAACCTGTAGTCTATTAATTTCTGCCTAATGATTGGTAGACGGTGCACTGATGTGGTGACGTCGTTTTAGACGGTAGGAAGCAACGCTTCGGCTTAGCTTCCAGTCCCATGAGATAGCCTTTGTTTGTAGGGTCAGTCACACAAATACGCGATGCACTGAAGGCTGCTCTTTGGACTAATGATTCAGGCAACGTATCTACTACCATTCAAAGCGCCGATCTGGCGCTCTAGACAGGGGTGATAATGCTTAACTGAACTTGCCGTCGTTTTCATTGTAGCACCGGGGTATGAGCAACAACAACGTCAGTTAGTGGTTATTCAGTGCGCAAGCACATGAATAATGTCGCCATGCACTAGTTTAAGATGAGGGTGGCAGTTTGGGATGAACTGCGACAGCACGTAGGTCTTTGGTGCTAACGTATTTCGTGAGCTGCATCTCGTACCAGAGCTATAGCGTGTCGCCGCATTACTTCGAACCGTTTAAGTGTCACCAATGTCATATGATGACTATAGTACGTATACGGTCTGGAGAAACCATTGTTTATCTTAGCAACCACTTTCTCTCTGGCAGCCCGCACCGCCGGGTTTTTGACGCGTTACGCCGTATTGGCAAAATCATAGGTGCATGCTAGCGGACTCACAGGAATGGTCTGCAGGCAGCGATCCGCAGTGTCGTTGTCCGCCGAACTCGAGGTAGTCGTAGTGGCATCACGGCCATCACTCGATGTCGAAGGAGGCGAATACGAGCTCCAGGTGGCATACGTCCTCTCCGACCTTGGTGATCACGTACCGGCAGTCTTGGTTGTCCAGGTAGTGCGACGGGTAGTTGGGACTCTGCACGTAGAACTTACGCTGCCTGTCGAAGCGCTGGTTGGAGCGAACCGCCTCCTTGTGGGGACCCGGCGGCAGGACTGCGTTGCCGGGGGAAATGGAAGGGGTGAGTTAGAAGAACGGACGTGTGCTGAGATGTGCGATAAACGTTTTGTGGTTATAAATAGTGATTGGTCGAACAGATAATTCGGTTTTTCGAAACGTGCTATATAGAATTAGGAGCCAACATTACTAGACGGTTATTGTTGTAACAGTTCGCTCGTATATAGATGTGCGCCGCAACGCGTGAGGAGGTCGTAACGGAGAGCGCGCGTATCCCGTGCAGCCTGGTTTGCGGAGCTGAAATCGTGTCAGCGACTTGGCGAAGCCCCCGGATTGTCAAGGAGAGATCAATCATGAGTCCAAATGTTGTCACACTACCTGATATTTGCCTCTGTTGTCCTACGAATATAGTATATATATATATATATATATATATATATATATATATATATATATATATATATATATATCGCGGGCTCGTGACCCCTGCGGCAGAAAGGATGTTCCACATCCGCCCTATGGTTTGTGAGTGGTGGCGTTGGCTAACACTCCCAGGGTTAGTTCTAGTTGTAAAAAAATGCATACCCCAGAAAGTGGATGGGAAAACGGATCCGCGATAGCTGGATGGTGAGAGCATCACACGCGTAATGCGAAGACGTGGGTTCTTTCCCACCTGCGGACAGCTGTTTTTTCATCCACTTTCATTTCCATTAATTTATCATTTCTTTAATTCAAATAAAAAGTACAAGTTTTCCCCCTATGTTGTCTTTGGTGTTATTGTTTGTTGGCTTCTTATGAAATGCTTATTAAAAATCGGGCCCCTCGGTTCCCTTTCTTCTCGTTCACTACATAACGAGGGCTCGAATCCCGCAGCAATGATGCCTTCAGGTAGCATATGTGGGTTTATTGACCAGTTGCCATGACCCAAAAAGATCACGTGCTCGTGACGCCTGCGGCAGAAAGGATGTTCCACATCCGCCCTATGGTTTGTGAGTGCTGGCGCTGGCTAACAGTCCCAGGATTATTTCTAGTTGTAAAAGAATTTGCATCGTTCGTAGCGAATGACTGCGTAGACAGACGGCTTTCGCTTAGTCTCATACCGCTTCGACGACAGTGTATTATGGATAACCTTGTCGAGTTTTCGCGATCGCGTCTCGTTTCAAACGACATGAAGCCTAACGAGGGACCTTCGAGATATGTCCGCGCCAGCTATCGGTGAAGTCGAGAGATAGGCGTGCCGATGGCATATGGCCTCTGACATTGGAAGATCTCGCAGGCCATATAAGAGTGTAATAAACGTGCGCTGCTTAGCGTACGCTAGTAGTTGCTTACGCTATACTAAAGCTGTCTAATAGCTTTCCTTTTTTCCTCGATGGCCGGGCAGGCTCGAAGGCGGAAGCTGACGGGAGAAAAACAGCTGCGCGCGAGCGCAGAGAGCCGTAAACAAACACAGGGTGACAGACGAGAAATAAGTATCGGCGAAATGCCGACGTGCCACGGTATTCACAAAATAAAAAAGAAATGTTACCGTCTAAACAGATGCCGGCTAACAGCGAGCACTTATTGTACGCACTTTTTCAGGTCGGGCGCCTTATTTTACGTGTAAAAACATTGATTTATGCGCTGTTTTGCCTTCTGCTTTCATTCGCCAACGTCGCCTTCGTAGCCTATTTCGTCTGGCGACAATGACACCTCGCGGGCTGCGTCGACCGCATGGTCGGCGGCGTTCGCCGGCTCTTGCTTGCATGGAGTGTGGTGTGACGAATTCGCGACGGCGCTTCGCGCTGGATTTTTCGTCACGTGAAATTCGTCGCGAAAGTTCGCTGCATGGAGGTTGGCCTTAACTCCTAGAGCCATTTTCGGCGTGGTTATCCGGTGAAGGACAGTACGGATTCTAAATGGCACCACGAGTCCGAACACTGGGGAGATAAGTTCGAGATGAGTTGCACCTTTGAAGGGCCCGCAAGGTGGCGTTCCTTTGAACAATTTCGTTGAAGAGATGTGTGTATTGCAAACGATGACTTTTTGTTATGATACGAGAAAGGGGAAATACAAGAAAGTGTCTCGGATGGGCAAAGCGCACTGCAAGAAGCAAGATCTACAATCGATGGCCTGGATTCCCAGGGATAAAAAGAAGGAGAAACACTATATAGGGCCACGCGACAGTTTTCGGGGCTGCCCACCAGTTGGATTCACTCCTCGTAAATAAAGGATTTTGTGTGCTTGCTCACTCGGCCAGAAATGAGGGACAAGTTTGGACAAGATGCCCGTGAGGCGCTTGGCGCTCTCTCTTTTAAACGTGCGATCGACGCCGCGTATAATTGAATGGGGATCGCAAATACAAATAGTGTCTCTCCAAAAAGTATATCTATGAATTAGGATTTTACTAATATTCGAGAACGACGTATCTTTTGGAACATCTCGGGGACACTTAAGTTATGTGGTAAGAAAACTCTACGATCGTGTGCCGTTAATTTCATTAGCTCAAAGGGCAATACATTCAAACTAACGAACTACCCATGGGACCTAGCGTTTTGTAACCACACAACTCAAATTTGCCGGAGATGTTTACAAATAGTGTGCTTTTACATATCAACAAAATTAGGATGATTACGCATGTTTTCTGGAAAGACACTATTTGTTTTATTTCGGATGACCATTTAGTTCCATAGCGACGATCCCACCTCCACCCAGAGAAGACGTTAGGCATCGCGCGCGTCGTATGTGCCGAATATATAGGGGGGGGGGGGCGTAAAAATGCCAGCTGTGATTTATCACATACACCTCCGAAACCATAACCTTTCCAATCGCAGAGCATAGGGCGCGAGTATAGGCAAACTGTTTTGCCTCCGCAAGTCTCGCTGCTCACAGATTTCCTTTTTGGGAGCCTGACACCGTGTCTCCTATTTTTGTTCCTCTTTTCATCACACCTCGAGTTCACGTGCGCGAAAATTGTGACCGGTGTAATGCTTCTAAGCGGGCGGCAGTTGCTTGCACGCTACTTACTGCGCTGTCCCTTGAGCATGGTGCCGCAGTAACGGTCCCTGTCAATCTGCAAGAAGTCCCTGTCGCAGCGCGACGACTTCTCAACGTCGAACTCGCGGAAGTGCATCTCGAACGCGCAGAAGGCGTCCGAGGGCCGGCTGATGGTCACGCGACACAGCATGTTGCCTCGGTAGGCGGTCTGGAATCCGTAGCTCGTGATGTCATCGCTCAGACGGTCCGTGCACATGTCGCACAGCGGAGGTGGTGGAAGCACTGCCCAGAGACATGCATGGGCCGAGTACTGGCACGCAAGCTCAAGGAGAGAATGGTCACACTGCTCCAGAGCCTTACATGCGCGCGATGTTATTCTTGCGGTTATGCGGGACATGTGGGACGCTTGTGTTGCCGTCGCCCTCTTGTTCTGATAGACGCCATGCGACCGTCTGCGTAGGATCCTAGACGCTTTGACGGCACAGCGTGGCTACAACAATCCTCTTCGCCCGAGCGCCTGCACTCAGCTACCCACCGATCTTCATCCCCCCGACGTCGCTCTCTGTCGCCTATGCGCCGTCGACCCTGCCCTTCTGACGCGGAAAACTAGATTCCACAGTTGCAGAGGCATGAGCTGCGTCATCGTCAAAAATTGAAGAAATCGAATTTGTCCAGCATACCTCATAGAAGTTTTCGGGGATGACTTTTGTACCCTTGCGCTTGCGGACACTGGTACGCTGGTACGCTGATCTCTTCCGCTATCACATCACCATGGCAAGGCTTCTCGGAGAAAATTCATCCCCAAGATGAGTTCCTTGCAGCACTCTGGGAGGATGACGAACGTGACAACAAAGCTCGAATCACCGATGTGGTGTCTGGCGGTACATTTACCCGTTCGCGTGATTAGCTGACCCCGGTACTTCTGATGTGTGGCCCTGTGCATGGTGTTTTCACCTTTTTAATTAAGGCGGTCAACCAGGTCTTGCCTCATAATCGAGAATTCGGCAGCGGTGTACGCAAGGGCTGTCACGGGATGTCGGTCATTAAAAAGGTTTAGATCGGCGCGAACACAGTCGTCGGCATTACTCGTCGTCGTCATGTCGTCTGTTTGCGGTGGTTGGGTTTTTTTTCCGGCATCTCGACAGTTGGCAACCTTACTCCGGATGTCGTGATCGTTCCTTTCCCCGGCGAAGAGTGGGGGAACGACCCCTGACGACGTCAACGAAATTTGGGCGGCATGGGGGCAAGAGTGACATAGAGGTGACGGAGACTGCCAGCAAGACGCGAGGGAGCCGTGAGGCTGGTATCGTCGAAGACATAGAGAGAATGGCGATCAGCGAGGCTATCCAGGAATTCGTGCGCCGTTATGAAGGCATGTCAGTAATGTTGATGTTAGCGAAGGACGTCGCGGAAAGGGAAACAGGCGTAACGTCAGATGGCATGGCTGAGCGGGAAAGTCCGTCGATGTCGACGTGTTGCCGATTAAAATAGGGTCGCCATCTTGGCCACCGTTGGGCTACGTGTAAATGTAAATAGCCCTGTGCACCAGCTATACTAGCATTATTGGTGGAGGTGACCAAACAAGAGGTAGAAAGGCGAGAAACCGGTGGTATCATGACATGGTGAATAGTACGCAAATGTCACGTAGGGCAAAGTGCTGTCCCTATCGCAATGGTCTGCTGAAATGTACATAGATAACATCTGTATAAGTGTGTGATTTAGTCATTCAGTCAGTCTGTTCGTTTGTGGGTGATATGCGGTTGCGAGCTTGTGTTCGTTGGAGCACGAACGAAGGATGTCTTGAACAGCTTGTAATAGTAAGTAGCAGCCACGATCTGTCAGCAGCTGCATTGGCACGTCATGGTGAAGAGTCACGTCCTGAAGTAAAAAGTCTGCTACATTTGTTGCACCTGTTGCACGGCTGGTGGGCAGGACACGTGTATAGCACAGCGCGTCGCATAGTCTGTTGCAACGGCTATCCATTTGTTCCCTTTTATGGATGTGGGTAAGGGTCCAAGAAGGTTCATGTCAGCGCGGAAGAAAGGCTCCGTGGCAATATCGATTGGATGAAGGTGACCAGCACGTGGGGCAGATGACATCTTTTGCTGCTGACAGCGGTCACAGCTGGCAGAGGTTACCAGCTGCAACGTAACATCGCTCGGAGCGGTACAGGCCTGGCCAGAAGAATCGATGTCGCACTCTGTCGTAAGTGGAGGAAGTGCCAAGGTGTCCGGCACTGGGTACGTTGTGGATCTCAGCAAGAACAGTAGAACGGAGGTGACGAGGGACAACTAGGAATAAATCTCCTAAAAATGAAAGACATGCGTGGTTGTCTGAAATAGTCACAATGGTATGAGGAACGGCAACTATGCGTAGCAGGAGAACATTGACATTAGGAGTCAACACATAGTCACCGTCAGGAACAGATGGGAAGCACGTCAAATTTATATACATGGCAGCTTGACGTGGCAACCTTAGGAAGTCTACACAACATAAATGAGGCTCCGCTGATTTTGGAGGAAAGCAGTGATTATAGGTCACTCGAGATTGAGGATGACAGCGGCGCACTCGATCAGCGCTGAATGGTCCGATAAAAAGTCAAGACCGAAGATCAATTCATGGGGAAACTGTTCTTCAAGAACAGCAAATAAAACGGGAGTGTTGAAACCAGCAACAGTGATTTGGGCGGTGTACATGCTAAGGATAATGGGAATTGCTCTATGGGCGACCTGGATAACACGAGATTCGGCAGGTGTAAGGACTTTCGGCAACGAAGATTGTTGCTCATTACCGAGATATGGGCTCCAGTATCAACAAGCGCTGGGACATATACAACGTCAGCTTCTACATCTACTATATTGCATCTGGTCGGCAGGATGAGAGGCTTTGGCGGAGACATCGACAATGCAGCGTCACCTCCGGGAGCTACCTCTTTTAGTGTTCCGGAGGTACGCGCCAAGGTCGGAAAAGGGGGGACAGGCGACGGGACTGGGGTGATCTGAACGACGGGCGACGACTTTGTGGCGAACGGGACTGGTGACTCCTCGCCGACAGGAAACGACGGCGCCAAGAGGTCGTACCGTCGGTGGCGTGCAGCTTCGGCTCGGCTTCCGGCTGGAAATGTCAAAAACTGCCGTACAGACGACGACTGTTCGCGAACGGCATCGAGGACCACCGGTACCGACATTATCGGGCGGCGTGACCAACGCGGTGACAGTAAAGCCCCTCTACCTTCGGAAAAGTACCACCATCTCCTCTCTCCTCCGCCGTCTCCTCTCCTAAACCGCCTTTTGTTTTTACTTTTTGCTTGCGAATGCAAGTGGACGGTGGCGCCCCTTCGAAAGTTCCCGTTCAAGCTTTCAGGCCGGGCGCGCGCCACCGCCGCCGCCGGCGACGGCTGCTGCGCAGAGGGACTTGCAACATGGCACTGAAGGAGAAAAAAATATATAAAGAAGTGTAAGGCACACTATCACTTGACAGCAATCGTCCAATCGGAGATTCAGGAGAGAGAGAAAGAAAGAAGTGGCGTTGTTAAAAGGATCGCGGTACTCTTCCGAAGGTATACAGAGGGGTTTTAGCCATAGAGAAAGACATTGAACAAGAGGGGACACTCAGCGAAAACTAGCAACAGAAAATAGGTCACGCTAATATTAATGCCGTCCGTTAGCTGCCGTGAGCATAGAAAAATAAAGAATGTCAAATTAAGTTAACAGACATTGTTTTTATTTCGGTAGCAATTGTATGGACACTCCAAGCAGATTTATGCCGTCGGCGTTGTCGTCTCCGTTGCCGTATGATTCTGTATAAAGTTCAACGGCGATGAAATTGTCGCTGCGCGCCGTATGCTGTATGTGCAAGTGAAAGCGCGCGAGGGATGCGCGCTTTCACGGGCAGCGAACGCACGGCGTAAAGCAAACACGGCTTCTCCCGTCGCGCAAATGGCCGTGGAGGGACGGGAGGGAGGGAGGGGAGGTGACGTTTAGGTGCGGCCCCAAATGCGTATTTCTATAAAAACGTTCCGAGGCGAGAAAGTGGTAAAGACTTCCGACACTGCTCAGAGAGTGTCCCGTTCTGATCCCGTCGAAAACCTCCGAGCCGCCGCCTGAGGCACCGGCAACAGTCACCAACGCAAGGCGCGTTCGGTGCGAACGCCGGCAAAACGCCGACGGCGTCGACAATAGTTATGCGCGTTGCTGGTGCTGCTCCATGTCCAAATTTATACAGCTGATAAAACTACCTTCCTTACTCCGTACAACTCTCTATACTAATTTGCTATCGCAAATGCTGCTTCGCCTTTCGGGTGAAACTGCGACAAGATGCGAAGCAGCTTATGGCGGCAGCTTTGTCCGTCCCTCCTTCCGTTTCATTTTAATTTAGGCGCTGGCTCTACATTAAAATGAGGCGCGAGTTTCGTGACCAGAATGGTGGTAGTTAGGAATGCCACCTGCGTTTTTTTTTCTACTTGCGTGCAAGACAACGCTCTGTGTTAGTACTAACTACGACGCCCATCACTCAAGAGGTGTCGGTGCGAAAACGAGCTCGTCCAGACGAAAGCCTACTGCAAAGATGGTCCGCGCTGCGCTTTTATATTTCCACTACCGCTCGTGGCGGTGGGCCTACAGATGTGTCTGATTAAAGAATATGAGCTAAGTTCAAAATTATTACCAAATATGTCAGCAGGAATAAGTTTTCCCGTAATATTTATTAGAAATGCACACCATACGTAAAAACTACGTAGAGTAAGAACGTTGGCTTTAAATGTAGCTTAGCGTAAAAGGTTGGCTTCTGAATTGGCTCCATATGCAGTGGAAGAGCTAAACCACTACAACGAAGGTATTTGTGTGCCAGCCGATTGGGCTGCTTGATTAGACATGAAATCGCCGATAATTACAAGTTTACAACGGAGAAATATAATGGCCTTTCAATGCGTAAGCATTCTACGGCTACTTCCCTTGGAAATATCATGCGAGTGGCTGTAACGCCTGACACGATACGCACCATAACTATACATAGGGTACTATGAGAGTATATATGAGATGCCTTACTACATAGCCCTATTGAAAATCCCAGCATTGCCCATCATTAGTTTTATGCTGGGCATGCCGGGAAACGTGCTGGGCATGCTGGATAAGTTGCTGGGCATGATGGAATTCATCGTGGGTATGCTGGGTGGATGGTGGGCGATATAGATGGTGCTGGGTAGATGCTGGGTAGACGGTGGAATACCTACTGGGTGACTCGTCTCAATGGTGGGTGTACTGGGTGGACGGTGGAATACATACTGGGCGACCTGTGCAAATGATGGGTGAATGATGGGTGTACTGGTTGGATGGTGGGTGAATGGTGTGCGTGCTGGGTGAATGGTGGGTGTACTGGGTGGATGGTGGGAGGACAATGGGTGACTATATACAAGGTGTTTCAGCGAACACTTTCAAAAATGTTTAAAGGTTGCCTGTGGTAGATAGCACAATTCTAGTTAATGAGCTGGTCCACTCGAAGAGGCGGACATTACTTGCAAAAAAATAAATGCATAATCAACAATACAATTAAGAAAAAATCACTAATTAAGTTTCTAACTAATTGCCGATTGTCCCATATTCCAATTTACAAATTCTAGCCGTTGAGTTCGCAAGGCGGATCCACGAATTATCAGGATGACACCAGTTTGGAGATAATAATGATTAAGATATAAATGTTTTGGTTGCCTGTGGCAAATCGAACAATTCCAGTTCATGATCTAGTCTACTCGAAGAGGCGGACATATACTTGCACAAAAAATTCAAATCTTCTGTTCAAGTATCGGTGTTACACTTTAAGCAGTTAAATCAACATTGGAAGTGGTTTATTTTCTACCATCAGTTAGATTGAACTTGTTCAGTCACACCTTCTTTGGAACTTCATCATGTTAAGCTCAATGTTCTTGCCAGCATCCAAATTTTGAGAGTGATGCCTGGTTTTTACTCGAAGGGTGCTTGCATCCTCTTTCTTTACTACATAAACATTAGGTTGTTTCTCAAGGGAAACCGCCTGTGGAATGGTCTTGAAACTCAATCTGATTAGCGTATGATTGAGAAGAGTGTGTATCAGGAAAGTCAAGTTTCTTTCATGACTGCCTTCTCTGCCAAACAGCTGGGAACGTTCTTGCATTTTTGCAAGATTAAGTATATTTACATATTCCCAAATGCTACACAGCGTGTTCATTTTTATGTTTTATGGAATTGTTAGAAAATATGCTGTGGCAGGTAGCATAATTCTTATCATTGAGCTGGGTTATTCGATGAGGCAGACATTAGTAGCACGAGAAATGGAAACACATATTTAACTATCATTAACGAAATTTCACTAATGAACTTCTTAGTGAATTACTTTACGACATATATTGCCATTTACAAATTGTAGCCGGTGAGCTTGTCAGGCGTATCCACTTGGAATTAATTTCCAGAATGACACCAGTTTGGAGATGCGCCATCGAACTCGCTGTAAAAATGCACTGTTATTCTACTTACTTTTTTACCAAAATGCTGTTTTATACATGGAAGCACAAAAGTAACTGGAACGCCCATATATTTCGTCCCACAGTTTGGGAAATATCTTGAAACTGGTGTCATCCTGGAAATTCATTTCAAGTGGACGTGTCTTGCAAACTCACTGGTTACAATTCGTAAATTGCAATATGTGCCGTAAAGTAATTAACTAAGAAGTTCATTAGTCAATTTTTATTAATTAGTTGAATATGTGTTTCGATTTCTCGTGCTGCTAATGTCCGCCTCTTCGAACAACCCAGCTCAGCGATAAGAATTATGCTACCTGCCACAGGCCATTTTTAAAAATTCCTTAAAGTTTAATTTTGAACACCCGGTATATATATGTACGTATGCGCTTGGTAGCTTTTGCTCTAGTGATCACGGTGAATGTAATAACAAGATATGTTTCCGTATTTCAATTAAGCTATTGATTGCTGGAACGTACGCACGAGATTCTCGAATACAGTGATACTGTATTCGAGAAAATCACCTAATTGTTGCGACTCCATGACTCTGGGATATTCTCATTAAATTAATTACTAATGCATCTGGGTACTTTCTCGCAAAAAACACGACAGACAGTGAGAAACTTAATGACTTCTGAACTGGTGGAAGATGTGTAAATGCCCTGTTCCCGTTAACGAAAATGTCAACTAATTGACTATGCCGAAGCGCCGAAGCTAAAAGCTTCAATAATGAACTCGTGACGCCGCTAACTGCTGTTTGCGTCCCCGGCATTCTTGGCATGGAAATGGGCGCGATTCACCCTTGTCGCACGATATGCACGCGACGTCGACAAGCAACGCCAAAGAGATCGATAACGCTCAAGCCGGTTGCTTTGCTGGTGACACCACAGGTGAAACCACATATACGTGCGAGCGACGGCTGCAAGCGACGCGACGTGGAGGGAGTGCGATACGCAGATTGGTTGATAATTTGCATGCGTCGGTTAACACCGTCACTGTTACGGCGGACTCGTACTTTGCACTGTAATTTGCCCGTAAGTGCAATCACTACTGCTGACAGTCTTGCCACGAACTTTACCCCCATTGCTAAAGAGATGCGTTTTCTGGGATCGAGCGGATCGCCGCCAGAACACCGCGCCTGATCATACACCGCGTGTATACAACCCACGGAAACAGCAATAGTGTTTCTTCGTATATCGTGTCGAGTTGCGGCGGCGATTGGCATGCAAACCTACGGCTGCTCGATCGAGAAGCACAAGGTTGGGCAAATGACACCGAACTGCGGTAATCAAGAAGACGCGCTCCACTGCAACATAGACGGTCCTGAATATTTCTTGTCTGAAAAAAAAAAAAAAAAGGTTTTGCGCTCATCGTTGGACTCTTCTTTCTCAGGTTTTGCAGAACGATCGTATTTTGGGGTCTGCTTCCTTTAGTATAACACTTATCGGAGTTATCTGCCTGGTTTTTAAGGGAAAAAAATGCAAATTTGCCTTCACTTATGGAAACGCGAGCTGTTCCAGCGACGGCGCTAACATAAAGTTGTGTCGCCGCCTGCCGGCAGCTGCAGAAAGCAGCCGGTCAGCCCGGTTAGCCGCGTGTTCTAGGAGCGGGCAACAGGCGGCAAACCACCTTAACCAGCTGCTTTCCGCAGCTTCCGGCAGGCGGCGACACAAGTTTATGCTAGCTCGTCGGTGGATCAGCTCGCATCGCCATAAATGAAGGCAAATTTGAATTTTTTTTCTTACAAACCAGGCAGTTAACTGCGGTAAGTGTTATACTAAATGAAGCAGACTCAAAATGCGATCATTCTGCAAAATTTGAGCAAGAAGAGTGCAGCGGTGAGCGCACAATCCTTTTTCGAACCGGCGCTGCGAAATATTCCGGACCCTACAAGAAAGGCTGGCGGCTCGCTTGCTCGTTGAAAGAGGATTTTAAGTCTCACTGTAAGCGTTTACTTACAGACGAAAGGTTCGAGCAAAACTTACGCAAAATGAATGAGAACTGGCGTTAGAAAACGCCAAAATAAACAAAAATTTAGTACCGAAAGCCTACAGTTCGGACTGAACCTGGATACCAAAATAGCCCCTCCACCCCTCCAATACTGATTGCATAGTGTACAATCAATATTGCATGGTGCACCGATAGACTAAGATATCACGTTGCTTTTACATTGAGCGTTAGAGCATTATTCTGAGCTGTTCCTGACACCATCCACAAAAGTGAATTAGGAGGTGATATTTTGAAATCGAAACTGAAACCTGTTCAGGCACCGCGGCCGTAGCGTCGCCACTATCGCTGTTTACAGACATGGCGTCGTGTTATGCTGCGTGCGTATCTCTGTGGTGATGCAGTCGTCGTTTAGTGACTTTTTCTTTTACTATCTCGTGATGTCGCTTTTATATTGCGCTCATTAACGAAGGAGGAACTTCTGGGCCGGATATGATGCGTCATACGGGAGGAACTAATTCAACAGCAACCTACTGCAACACAACCTCAGTGATCCCTTTGTTTGATTTGCGGACGGACGTGATTCGTAGTGTTGGAGGATACCGTCTTCAAATGCTTCCGCACAACAGTGAAAAGCAGTGCCGAAGTTCCTTCTCGACAACGCGCTCTGTGGCGAGGAGAAATGCTTTGAAGTCCGGGCACATCGGGAAGTCGGCACATTGCCCCAAGACCAACGGACGCCCGGCAATCGGCAGCGCGGCACATCGCCACAAGACGGACGGACGCGTGTTTTTCGTGCCAAAGGTAGGTAGCCGTGCATGCTATCCTTTTTACGTTGCGCGTTATCATTGCTCTATGCATTGTTTCCCTGGAAATCGAACAGCGTGGTACCGAATGCGGTTGCAGTGGCGTTGAATCTGCTTGCGCACTACGTTTGTAGAGATTAGTCGCTACTAATACGCGCTGGTAGTGAGATAAGACGTGCGCACTACCACTCGTAAAATTTTCCCAGTATTAGACGCAAAGATATTCCGCCGGCAAGATGATCACCGTGCATTTTAAATTTGCGGTTTGCATTAAACGCTGTATTGACTCGTAACGAAGCCGAAACGTCGGTATGAATACGTCCGAGCTACAGCGCTAAAAAATATCTGCAGCCACCGCGGTGTTCTGCGAACCAAGAGTCGATACCGTAAGACAAATTACGTTGCATTTAGAAGTGTTTGTTTTGCGGCGCATTTTGTTTGTACGGAGCCGTGATGAGTGTGCACGGTTGCACTTTTAATTATCGGCGTTTAAGGAATAGATTTAAACGATTATATGTGTAGCGTGACACGGAAGTTGATAGCTGATGCATATTGAGAGAACTTCGTATTACAGTATCCTCGGCGGATTTACGCAGTTACAGAAAATGCTTCTCTTTAATTACGTTTTTCCAGATTTCATTTTGCACTGAAAAGGGCTGTTAAACCGAGGTAGTTCGTACAGGACTGCAAGAAAACTGTGCCTGAAATACACAGCTGTGTTCTCGTTCTATTTGCGTAGTAGTTTTCCGTTCATTTTACAAGTGTGGGACAAATGCAATGGCAAATTGTTGGCTTGCGAGCCTGAGTGGTGGTTTGCAGTGGTTATCGGCGGAACACTGTAGAACAGTTGCCATTTCTTTCTTAATAAATGTATGCACTGATTTGTACAAGCTTTATTTTTTTTATTAGAGAGACTGTTTGAATGTGAAAATTTCGATTCTGTGCAACAGGTCCAAAGGCATTTCATAACACTGTCAATATGGAAGAGGCAATAATGTTCCAATTGCATATTTTATATCAAGCTGTTTGTAAAATACGGCACATGTTGGCTTCGAATGGGCAGTAAGCTTCCTGCACTGTATGTGTGCCCATGCCTTGAAGGTACACCTGAGCTTGAGATTATTAGTTGCCATTTGGTGCACTACGTAGATTGTGGAAGACGTCTGCTGCTTTCTTTATGTGGCGATGGGTTCATCAAGAAACCATTTACATGCATTTCGCTTGTTCTTAGAGTGAAATAATGACTGCATATCACTGTCAGGAATTATAAAGCACCTGCTCTACTTCCTCTGATAGTGGTGTCGTAAATTTGAATTTTCACCTGCATGGAGCAAGAAAGTGGGCAGAGTTGTGTGATCTAGAACTTGTCGCACATTATATATGTGGTTAGGCATTATGTATGTGGTCAAGCATGCTTAGAATTAAACCGCCACCTGACGTGGTTGCTTAGTGGCTATAGTGTTGGGCTGCTAAGCACGAGGCCGCAGGATCAAATCCCGGCTACGGCGGCCGCATTTCGGTGGGGGGAAAATGTAAAAAACACCCGTGCACTTAAATTTAGGTGCCCGTTAAAAGAACCTCAGGTGGTCCAAATTATTCCTGAGTCCCTCACTACGGCGTGCCTGATAATCAGATGGTGGTTTTGACATTTAAAACCCCCATAATTGTTTTTTGAATTAAACTGCTTTGAATCCAAGGCAGGTCAGCTGGAATTGCCTTGGCATAACACATCACTACTGCCACACTCAGAGCAAGCATGCTGTAGCTGGTACTACTTTGTCGGACGTAAACAGACCTGTGGAAAGCATAAATACTGAAAAAAAAACTGCAAATTTCCGAAAAGTTCCAGAAATTCAACATGCATAATACCAAAGGTGGCTTAGCAGATTTTTTGAACTGTCACTGTGAATAGAACATCACATGGAAAGAAATTTATTGTACACTTATTACACTTCAGGTAACACCTCAATAACTTCAGAAACACATTTCCTTCCTGAAATCTCAGACTGTGGAGTAGCTACTTTAATGTGTCAGTAGGTGCACCTCATTAGTGGGATCAGTTGGGGTCCTTTCAGTCTTTATTTGCTCATAATAAACTTATCAGCTGATTGGTAGATAATGCGCAAGTGCTAAAATAGTCCTTGTGTTTGTCACAGTGTCATCTCTTATTCAGTGCAACAGTTGTCTGTGTGAAACTGTATGCTTTTGTATGTAATAACCTCTAAATTGACTAGCATCTGTTGTGTCACTCGACATAGTTTTAGAGCCTGTCCTGTATTTCTGTACTTTCAGAAAACCTGTTTTTTTTCAGCCTCTTCCTCTGCAGATGACGTTGGTGATTAATATCTGTGAGCAGCACTGACCTATGCCTGAGTGAAGAGACATATAAGTAGGTAAGTCTAGGCTTTGTTGTTAAATCATTTTGTCATTATCGTAGCTGTAAAATAGATTTATGGAATTTCAGTGTGACATCTCGTGTGGTCGGGCTGAATGAATTGCAACTGTGATGCATAAACAAGGGAAGTAAGGCATGTTGTTGGGCTAGTCAGTTCATAGATTCAGCAAAAATTTTTAAACTGCGCAAAGAAGACACAACGTGAACAGAAACGTGTGTGAGCTTCAATGTTTCTGTTCACGTCTTGTCGTCGCGCAGTTTAAAAATTTTCTTGAAACAGGGGAACAGGCACAAGTACTGATTTGGAATGAAAAACTTACTGAATGTACAAAATATATCTACCATAAGAATTCAAATGCAACCAATTCTGAAACTACTTGAAAGTGGTTCATTTCCAGGTTTAGCTGCACTTGTAACAGCGGTCTAATTTAGACTCCAAAACATGCACTTGAGACTACTGCATGCTTAGAAACCAGCTACAGTGTGATTACATGTTGCACATCCATGTAATTATGCGTAACAAATATTCCTGTTCGCATTTCAATTTATGCTATAACTGAGTAAACTCAAGAAATAGTGTGCATATGCTTTTGTCAGTAACTTCCATCTGTTATGTGTGCCTCATTGTCCTGTACAGTAGATATTATGTATGCTTTTCCAAGAGTCAATGAAATTGCTACTTATTGCAAAGCTAGAAGTAGGTGTGGCTCACACTGTTTTTCGCTGTTGTTGCTTTGAGTGTTACATATGGCTGTACATTATCCCGTGGCATTGTCAGTCTCTTAACTATTCGGTGGCATCTCAAATAAATGCTAGACTATTGATAGGTGTAGTATAAATGAAGGTTTCACTGGCAGGCACACAGAAAGTTGATGCTTTCTGAGGCATAAAATGTCTGTGCACCTACACCTGCAATCTTTCATTGTTTTTTTGCATGAGAAGTGGAACACACGAAGAAGATATTCCTCTTATTGTGTTCAACTTGGTGCCATGGTACCATGAATTTATACTAGCCAGTCCAAATATTATTTGTTTTTGTTAATGTAATCTTTGACACATGCCAAGAGAACTAAATTGTGGTTTTTCGCATTACAACTTTTTTTAGAACAAACACTGACCGCTTATGATAATGTCAAAAGCAATGAGGAAAACCAACCGTATCGTCTGGCATGCTCACAGAAGGCACTACAGATACAAGTGTTTAACCTGAAATAACATCTTTTTATAGACAAAGTTATGCCGTCCTGGCACACATCTTT
This sequence comes from Dermacentor silvarum, assembly GCF_013339745.2. Taxonomy (NCBI): domain Eukaryota; kingdom Metazoa; phylum Arthropoda; class Arachnida; order Ixodida; family Ixodidae; genus Dermacentor; species Dermacentor silvarum. The sequence continues at coordinate 368,448,662 of NC_051154.1, forward strand.
GGCTGTTGCTATACATTGTTACAATTAATTTGTTTCGCTTTGGGATTTTTCAGGAACCTGGTGCTATTAAACAGTGGACGACAAGCGCATTTATTAAAGGGCAGCTAAATGGCTACCATACCCATTTTTACATTGTTTTTGGGCTGTCTCGCTCTGTCATTAACATTCCCTAGTTTCGCTAGCCATTTAGCAGCTCTTGTAATAAATGCACATGCACTCAACTGTTTAGTAGCGCCAGGTTTCTGAAAAATGCAAAAACCAAAAAAAGTTTAGAGGTGCACTGGATAGCAAAAGTCATAGACAAGTGTGTCAGTGTGGTTTCAATAAGCTGATCAAAACGAAGCGATGGTATATATCGATAAAAACTTGTAACTGTAGTGCCATCTGTCCACATATGAAGGAATTCATTTTTTTTATTTGCCAATGTACTAAAGTGTTTACCAATGCACGGATCACCAATCCTAAAACTCCACTTATCTGTAATCTGTAGAGTCAACTCGACCCATTTCAGCATCGAATAAGAGCACATTCAGAATGGGGATGGCAGCTACATTGAAGCAATGAAGGCACAAAAAGCACTATCTGGTGTCCGTCTTTTTTTTTACTGTGCTCACATAATGTAGCACCTTTGGCCTATATAGCTTCTACAGCTTAATGGAATAGAATATATAACACATGCACTGCAATCGACTACATTTTTGGTGCAAAAGAAAGTCATGCTAGCAACTAATGAATGCAACCTTTAGGTTGCAGGCGACAAACCTTCACGAGGTTGGCTACCCAAGTTAGTTCCTGGTGCTCGTTGCAGAAGGCCTGCTCAAACAGTCACTGCAGAGGCAGATGTGTGCTGAATGGCAGGGGGTGCCACCATTAACAAGATAAAGGATGCTGCAGGACCGTATATCACAGCCTTTCACACAACTTAAAAAGCACAGCAAGCAGACATCAACTTTGTCTATTCTGCACCAAACTAGGTAGCATTTACCAGGAATGCCACAAGTGTAAAATGTAAAAAAACGGTAAAGTGTTGTCAAATGCAGAGCATACATTATATATCACATTGGGTTATTCTGTGGAAGAAGCTACATAGGCTAAACAGGCAGATGTGCGAATGAGGCTGCGTGAGCACAGTAACAAAGTGAAGATAACGGCACCAAATGGTTTGTTGTTCCTTCAATTCTTAAAATGTGGCTGCCGTTCCTGTTTTGAAAGTACCGTATTCTAGGTAGAATTGGGTGTGAGTTGACTCAACAGAATGAGTGGATTGTCAGGGCTGGTCACGTATGTATTAGCAACTATTTTGTGTTGTCAAAAAAAATCGGAATTCCTGCATATGAGCTGAGATTACCGTGCAAGCGTCAGCATTTTTTTTGCAATTGTTTGCTGTTGTACTAATGATTACACTTATACATGTATTCTCTGACGCACAAGCCGAGGTACAAGATGGGGTACCGGGAAATAAAAGTTCTTGAATGTTAGCAATATGTCTGGGTGTGTTCATACGCTTTATGTTGACCTCGCCTGTATACACTATACTAGCATTTCAAGTGCTTCCATGTCCGAAGCTATTGAGCTATACAAGAGAATGTGTATGTTGGCTATTGAGCTATACAAGAGAATGTGTATGTTGGGTGAATAATTCTGCAGTTACAGTTATATCTTGAGAATGTGTTAGTTTGAACTGTGAAACTTGTCATCAGCACAAAAAAGGGCTTGGGGGTTTTTCAGAAATCGAAGGACCTAACCTACAAAATATTTTTATACAAATGTGCTTTAGTGTTATGAGTATCGGTCAAAGAAATAACACTTCATATCTATTGCAGGTGCAGATTGGTGTAGGCTTTGTGCTGCCTTATAACAGTGGCAGTATATTTAAAGTGTACATCAGATGCCAAGTGTGCAATAGATGTGGGCCTGTGGACACCAGCAGAAGCTGGGGAAAGACGCCTGACTGGGCAGGCCTGCCGCACAGTTTGGATTCAACCAGAAAGCTTGCGGCAACACCGGAGAAAGTGGCTGCTGTGAAGAGTAAGTGAACAGTTACCTGAATTTTACCTGAGTTACCTGAATGATTTACATTCACTACTGTATATCAGAAAGTTATCTGGATGAGTAGCGTTGACACAGCAAAAAGAAATGCCAAACAATGATTGATGCTAGTGCCTACTGTTTATTGTCTTAAAGACAAGTGAGATTTTCAGCACCTTATGTTCCTTGAAAAGTGTAATGCAGACTTGACATGTTCGATCATAGTTTTCCATGCTGCAGCATTCATCCTAATGCTCTTGAAAAAATGTTTCTGAGTAAAATTAATTTGGTTCTGACACAGCTTGGCAAATTGTGTGGTCTGAAAAGAAGCTATTTAAACCACTGTCTTTCCAATGTGGTGACGGTGGTGATCTATTTGTTATAATCTGCAACATTCAGAGCCATGCGATTTCTAAGCACACCTGTCTTATTGAAATTTGTGACATGTGTCCTATCAGTACTTTTGGCTTACTTGCAGCGATTTCATTTTATTTGAGAATAGAAATGAAGAAAGAATTACTACACAAAGAAAGCACCTTGCACATTAGTGGCATGTCAGTTATAAAATGGATATCTGTATTTGTCGTGATAAGCCTGCGATAAATTATGCCTGTTGTCGACGCCAAAAAAAAGCAAGGCACTGAGGCATCATACAAAGTTTCAGCACTCGCCTCCAGCTTGGATTAGAGCAGATGACTACACAGTGTGACTGTAACTAGCCTTTTCCTTTCTGTGCAATTTCAATTTCTTTGTAAATCTAACTGCCAGTAACTCTTTTTTAGCACCCACAAACAGTCTCCCACAATTTCCATTTGCTGCAAGAATATGTTTATTAGAAATAAACGAGCATAACAGATTGCTTTGTTTTATTTTGAGACACTTCCTTAGGCTACTTTACATTGAAGATGTATTGCAGGTCAGCTTATCAAAAAAACAATATGGTGTTTGAACAGTGATACACAAAGACATTGATTGGAAATGATGCATTGTGGACAGCACAGAAAATCAAGGACTAAGGAAACAACACAAAATTGTTGCTGTCTAAACTGAAGGTTTATTTAGAAAGCCTTGGTGAATATGACGGCCTTGATATAAATGAAGAAAATTTCTTAAAGGGCCCCTAAACATAACATCTGACAGTTGATATTTCAAAGAAATGTGCGCATGATGTAGAGAATGCCATGACCATAGTCTGGTGAATGCGGCAGTGCTATGTGCTGTGGGAATGCCACAAATAAAAAAAAAACTCATGTACTGCTCCCCTGGCCTTTCTGGCACTGCCTCCGTGCATCACGATGTCAACAGGGTGCTCCAGGTGACCTCGGCGTTAGGAGCAAAAGCTGTCGACCAGTCAATCATCGAGGAAGGACAGAACCGACATGACGAGAGCCAATTTTGTGTTCTGAGAATGCCGGAGGGGGTCGCCCATTGTGCAACACTGAAGCGTTTGTGAAGGTTCCATTAAGCTATCTTAATGGGGAGAGTGATTAGGGGCAGACAATGGAGGAACCTTACTTCTGCCGTGCAATGCAATTCGTAGCTTTAGCTGCACTTTGTAGTGTAGTATGAGGGCACGAGTAACGAGTGTAGCGAAGGAGTGAGAAACAGTGATGGCTTATCAGCGGTTTATCAAATGCCTTTACTTGTGCTATTACTGGAGCGCTATGTCAAAAAATTCTTGCAGCTTACGTTCATGTGCACTACAGTTCTCGCTTATAACAATCGCAGATATAACGAATTATTGGTTTAAAATGACCGCATTTTATTGCATTTATTATTTTCTGACCATGCCTGTTCAAACTGCGTCCACATATAATGAACATACTCAATAGCACCGTACTGTTAAAACAAACATGTCAAATCCGATCGCAGTAAAAGGAGGGTGCACACCAAGTTCTGAAGTTTGCAATTGCGACGGGACTTGGCGCATCCTCTGCACCAGTTTAGTCATGACGATGATTTAACTGCGAAGATGAGTGAGTGCTGCACGTGGATTTCAGAAATCACAAGGAAATTCACTCTTTTTCAACCGTGCAAGGGTAATCATGCTTTCAAGGCATTTCTCCAGTGTTCTTCAGAACGAGGCCGTGCAGTGTATAATGGTATTGGCCTTTGGAAACTGGCGCACATGGCTCCCTCAGGTCACGTGTGCTCTGTTCTCAGTGTGACACTGCTTACAATCTCGGAGGCCACGATGGCACTCATTTTTGCACTGTTTTCTGCGTGGTACTGCGCCTATTTGAACCAATTTTTTGCTTTCTCGATCAATTTCCTTATTGCAAGGTTAAACTGTATAAAATATGACTGCTTGCTGCCCACAAGGTGGGGAAATTTTATTAGTTTAATATCCTTTACAGAAAGGTTAATTTCGTGGTAAGAGTGGGTTTAACCCGATTTTTATAACGCTTGTTCGAGGTGCAGAAATGGGAAATTATGGGATTTTATCAGAAATCAAAGGACCTAACCTATACAATATTGTTTTATGCAAGTGTGTTTTAGGGTTACGATTACTGGTAAAAAAAATATACTTTCTATCTGTTGCAGGTGCAGATTGGTGTGGGATTTGTGATGCCACTCAACAAGTGGCATTACATACTAAAGTGTACCTCCGAAGCCAAGTGCGCATTAGGTCTGGCACAGCACCTGTGGACACCAACACAAGCTGGGGAAAGAAGCCCGACTGGGCCGGCCAGCCGGACTATCTCTGATGCATCTGGGAAGCTTCTGGCAACACCAGAGAAAGTGGCTGCTGTGAAGAGTAAGTGAACATTCACCTCATATAAGAAACTTGACTGTATATCTGAAAGTTATCTGGATAAGTTAACGTTGATGTACACACAATGGAAAGAAATGCCAAAGCAAGAATGATGCGAGTGCCTATACATGTGTCTTTTTCTTAAGCCGTATATATGCACTGTCAAAGCAGCATAGGATAATATCGAGATATTGGTTTCTTGCGAAAACTGTCTGCAGTTTCCCCTATAATCGGTTTCAATGACAAGCAATCAAGAAAGTCAGCTGGCAACATGTGCCTTATTTGAGCATAAAGATGAGGAAAGAATTACTACACAAAGAAAACACCTCGCACATTATTGACATGTACGCTATGACATGGATAGTTGAGCTTGACCTGTGTGCAGCTTCCTATAAATTTTCATGCCTGTCATCAGTGCCCTAAAAAAATCAAGGTGCTAGGCATCATGCATAGTTCTAGAACTCGCGGCCAGCCTGGATTAGAACGGATGACAACATAGTGTGGCTGTAACGCCTAGTTTTTCTGCGCAGTTTCAATTGCTTTATGAATGAAGTGCCAGTAACTCTTGTACTGCCATCAACAGTCTGCTGCAAATACCGTTTGTTGCTAAAAAGGTTTTTAGGAACAAACGAGCATAAGAGATTGCTCTGTATATTAAGATGCTTCCTTAGGCTTTTTTACATTGAAGATGTAGGCTAGCTTAGCAAGGAAGCTATATGGGGTTTCAAAAGAACACTAAAACATTGGTTGCCATCATTGCAGCTAAATAAAGCATGGAAACCAGCCATGACTACGGCTTGTACATTCAAAAAATTTTATGCCTACTTGGCTAATGCTAAAGTTACGACCCGCTTCCTCGCCCACTGCATGAAATACAGACTGCGAGCAACAGGCTAACGGTAGCAGATGACAGAACTAGCACCTTGCAGGTCTCCTGCATTCGTTGGAGACATCTTAGGTTAGCAGCGCGACGATCTACATGGAAGCGAGAGAAGGGATAGGAAAGAGTGCTGACTTACAACAATTTTATTGCGCACATAACCAAGGTTTAAATACCACGCTAAGGCACAAAAGAAAAAACAGAAAGGTAGCACGTATTCAGGACTCGGCTTCCAACATACGATATGCAAATCATGTGGTTAAATATTGCACTTCTTTATCGCACAGTGACAATGAAGGGGCACTGACACAGCGCTCCTCAGATTTGTGAATTTCGAGCGCTTCAATAATTTCTCTAGGATGTTTGTTTTTGTTGCGACTGATAATTTATGCGCTATCAAATAAGGGTTTGCAACGGTGGTCTCTGCAATGAATACCAAGATGACCAGAAACAGAGTTGAAAACGTGATTATTATGCTCCTTTAATCGTTCATTGAGACAGCGTCCCGTCTGACCAATGTATTCGCGGCCGCAGGAAAGAGGAATGTTGTAAACAACACCTACAGCGCACGTGACAAAGCGGTTATTATGGTTGGTTCTGCAGCAATTTTTTTTTCTTTCTTAAGGATTACAGTTGACCTGCCTGCATAAGCGTGACAGCTTATGTGGTGCCAAAAACACAACATCGTCACCAGCACGCCGACCAACTTTCTTGATATTATGGGACGTGTGGATGTAAGGGATGACGCTGACTTTCTTCCTGGACGTGGCAGAATCTGAGTTGCTAGCTTTTTATTGCTTTTGCAAGCTTCCGGTTACTGACGTCAGCAGACTGCCTGGGTCGCCCGATTGCTCAAGTCTCCGGGCCTGTTTCCCGAAACTGGTTTCCATTAAGTGGTGACAGGACTTTGAAAGGGAATTAGTGAAGCATAGGCTAACGATTCCTTGCTGAGCTTTGAATGGGCTGAGTTAAAAGGTAAAAGAGCTTTGCAAGCTCTGGGTTCATACATCCAGCACAGCTGGTTGTTCCTAAAAATGAGTCAGGTCTAAAAACCTAATCGAGTCGGCAACTGGCAGCTCATGGGTTAACACAAATGTATGAAGACATTCTTTAAACAGCGATAAAGCATCACAGCAGCTAGTTTCGACAGTGTCGGCGTCAGTATCTAAAAGAACCAAAAAATCATCTACAAACCTAAAAACTTTTTCCACGAAAGACGCAAGGAGTTTGGAAAGTGCACAGCCGTGAGTGGCTAGCAAGATGTCACTCAGCATGGGTGCTATGCATGAACCGATGCAAACCCCGCCCCTTTGTAGATACGTCTTCCCGCCGTGCGCTTTCCAAACGCCTTCTGTCTTTCGTGGCATGTTTTTAGGTTTGTAGATAATTTTTTAGTTCATTTAGATACTCACGCCGACACTGTCGAAACTAGCTGCCGTGATGCTTTATCGCTGTTTAAAGAGTGTCTTCATCCATTTGTCTTAACCCATGAGCTGCCAGTTGCCGACTCGATTAGGTTTTTAGACCTCAGACTCATTTTTAGGAACAACCAGCTGTGCTGGATGTATGAACCCAGAGCTTGCAAAGCTCTTTTACCTTTTAACTCAGCCCATTCAATGCTCATCAAGCAAGAAATCGTTTGCCTATGCTTCACCAATTCCTTTTCAAAGTCCTGTCGCCACTTAATGAAAACCAGTTTCGGGAGACAGGCCCGGAGACGAGCAATCGGGCGACCCGGGCAGTCTGCTGCGTCAGTAGCCGGAAGCTTGCAAAAGCAAGGAAAAGCTAGCAACCCAGATTCTGCCACTTCCAGGAAGAGAGTCACCGTCATCCCTTACATCCACACGTTGTCCCATACTCTCAAGAAGTTGGTCGGCGTGCTGGTGTCGATGTTGTGTTTTCGGCACCACATAAGCTGTCATGTTTATGCAGGCAGGTCAACTGTAATCCTAAAGAAAGAAAAAGTTGCTGCAGAACCAACCATAATAACCGCTTTGTCACGTGCGCTGTACGTGTTGTTTACAACATTCCTCTTTCCTGCGGCCGCGAATACATTAGTCAGATGGGACGCTGTCTCAATGAACAATTAAAGGAGCATAATAATCATGTTTTCAACTCCGTTTCTGGTCATCTGGATATTCATTGCAGAGACCACCGTTGCAAACCCTTATTTGATAGCGCACAAATTATCAGTCGCAACAAAAACAAACATACCAGAGAAATTATTGAAGCGCTCGAAATTCACAAATCTGGGGAGCGCTGTGTCAGTGCCCCTTCATTGTCACTGTGCGATAAAGAAGTGCAATATTTAACCACATGATTTGCATATTGTATGTTGGAAGCCGAGTCCTGAATACGTGCTACCTTTCTGTTTTTTCTTTTGTGCCTTAGCGTGGTATTTAAACCTTGATTACGTGCACAATAAAATTGTAAGTCAGCGCTCTTTCCTATCCCTTCTCTCGCTTCCATGTAGATCGTCGCGCTGCTAACCAAAGATGAAACTTTACCAACATGCCCGTTAAGCCACCCTTGCGTTAGAGACAGTCTAGCCAAGTTGTGGCTCTCGAAATCTGAGAGAAATTTGGGTGGTTGAAGAGCAGACAAATTATGCGAAATCGGAAGCAATAAATCCGCCTGACGGTGCTTCGAATGCAGCTGCCGTTTGACTAAACTTTGCAGTAAAGCCAAACTCCTGATGAGAAGAGGCGTAGCTTTGGCAAACACCTACTAAAATCCCATGCGACTCAGCAAAACAGTGTGATGCATGTGCATACATTCTCACTGAAAATAAATCTGCTCTGCCATGTGCGCTGGGTAGCATATTTGTGTGTAATATATGCTGCATTGTATTATTTGAAACTTGTTGAATCTTTTGCAGCAGATTTCCTACATTCACTTATTACTACAAATGGTTTCAATAACAATTTATTTCTATATTTATTGCACTCTTTTAGACTGCCTGGAGAAGTACATCGGGGAACATCCGATGGGGCCACCAGCACCACCTCCAGAGCACCACCTTGCTTCTGTAACGAAGCACCTTTGGAGCTTCTTCACAGAAGCGGGCGCGAGGGCAAGCGAGTATGGAAGACGTGAATCGCCTTAACCTATTGCATTTTTTCAATAAAGTGTGAAGATATAGAACATATTATGGTGCTATACATTGATTCCTTATGGCATGAAAATGTAGCGGCATACTTGGCCACATGTAGATACAGACTGCACACTTTGCAAGACTCAAGAACGCATGAAGATAGCCCATCATGAGCTTCCTAAGTGCAATGGCTGCTCCTTCGATTCATTACACAACTTGCATTTGACCTGATGTGCCCACTGTTATACCCAGCATTCCACCCATCGCCCGGCATTCCACCCATCGCCCGGCATTCCACCCATCGCCCGGCATTCCACCCATCGCCCGGCATTCCACCCATCACCCGGCATTCTACCCATCACCCGGCATTCTACCCATCACCCAGCATTCCACCCATCACCCAGCATGCCCACTGCCCAGCATGCCCATTACCATAATCCACCGTGATGATGGATGATGGATTCCGTCATGCCCAGCATCGGGCAAATTTTCAATAGGGGTGATCATTTCTTCAACGTGATAATGACTGCATTTCGAACACTTCGCTTCGGCGCAGTATTTATGAAAATGATTGGCAATCAGAGCCACCTATGCATCTACACTGACTTCACAATTGACACGGGACAGAATCAAGGACTTCGTCTTGACCAAACTTGGTCGTCCTCGCCCTTCGATACAAAACGTAGAAAAAAGAACTCTTAAACAACTGCGTACCTACATAATGTCCATTTTGGTGGACATTCAGGTGGTGTGCTGTGGCAACTCCGAAGAGACTGCTATCACGTGGCGAAGATGGTACCGGGCCACTATAATGTTGGCAATTGTTGCCCAAGTCTAGTTTCATAGTAACTTCCCCTGCTGTTTAAAGGTGACGGTTGTGAGAGCGAATGAGTGGACCACGCATAGCACGATAAGTGTATTAATTACGTAGTTCGACTGATCATAGCCTCGTATGCGCTTTCCTACAGAATTGAACCAGTCACTGATCCTGCAGGATTGATTTACTTTGGGTCTGAAAGAGCAGGTATTTCATAGAAGCCTCGCACGCGCAAGGGTACATTGGTGTCGTGAGACGCTCGAAAGGCGTCTGGCACGGTTCAGTGTCTGCGGAAGCCCTAATTGGAGATATGGTACCTACTGCACCGCCCTTGTGCTTGCGTGGTAGTACACGTTAAAGAACCCGGTGGTCTAAATTAATCCGGAGCCCTCCACTACGGCGTGCCTCATAATAAGAACTGGTTTTGGCACGTAAAACCTCAGGCAGAAGAAGAAGAACAAACAACGAGGAGTCGAAATAACGGCTAATGGATTCCGTTCATTGTTCGTCTCTTAGGGACCCTGACAAATGGATTTGTCAGTACGATGTCATTACGAGTACAGTAACTTTGTCAGAATTCCTCTTTATTACAAGGGATAGCAAAAAAGGTTGTCGCAGTTTCACCTGAAAGGCGAAGCATCAATTGCGATAGCAAATTTGTAGAGAGCTATACGGAGTAATGATGTTAGCTTTATCAGCTGTATAAACTTGGACATGCAGCAGCACCGGCAACACGCAGAACTGTTGTCGACGCCGTCGGCGTTTTGCCCGCGTTCGCTCAAAATGCGTGCGGCGTTGGTGACTGTTGCCAGAGTCTCTCATATAAATAGGCACTTGGTGCCGCTGCTAAACGTCGCCTCCCTTCCCTTCCCCTCCCCCACGGCCTCTAGCGCGTCGGAAGAAGGCGCGTTTGCTCTACGTATATGGTTTGGCGCTGAGCCGTGCTCCCTCAAGGGCTGCAGAAGATAGCGTCAACATTTCCCCTTTCCACATAAACCACTTACTACTACTACATATATGGTGATTGTTTTTGGCGCTGAGCCGTGCTCCCTCAAGGGCTGCAGAAGATAGCGTCAACCTTTCCCTTTCCCTCAAGAACCACTTATCATCATTATATGGTGATTGTAAAGGAGGAAAGAGACGCCTACTTCTGCAGCCCTTAAGCGAGCACGGCGCAGAACTAAGCGTCACTTTCTTCTTCAATAAAATCACTACTACACGGCGCAGAACGCGCGTTTGTTCGCCGTGCGTTCACTCCCCGTGAAAGCGCGCGCCCCTCGCGCCCTTTCACTCACACATACAGCGTTCGGCGCGCGGCGACGATTTCATCTCCATTGACATCATACGGAACCTCACGGTGACGGCGACGGCGACGCCGACGGCAGAAATCTGCTTTTGAGTGTCCATATAATTGGTATCGCAATAATATAGACAAAAAAAGAAAGAAACTGAGGGCACCGTTTGCTTTGGTTGTGTCTTGTTGTTGCCACACTCTTGAGAACAATTAACATTTTTGCCTCTCATGCGAAAAAACGCCAATTTGTGAACTTCTAAAGGAACCGAATAGATAAACCCTAATACATTTATGACTGGTATTAATGCATTCATTCGATCGGTACTACACTTACTTTTACGTCACGGGAAACGTTTGGTTAAAATCGGGGATTCTCAAATACATCTTTTTGTTTATTTAAAAGTTCACCATAAACTGCAGCACCTGTACATCCGTGTGACGGCCAGGAAATATTTCAAAACGTGTTAAGCGGCTTGCGTCGTTATATTGTGATAGAAATTACAAATATGGGCTCTCCAAAGCGGTTTTCTGACGTCGGCGTCGCGGTAGCCATCGCCGTGAGATTCTGTATGACGTCAACAGCGATGAAATCGTCGCCGCGCGCCGTATGCTGTATGTGCGAGTGACAGCGCGCGTCCCTCGCGCGCTTTCAGTGGGAGCGAACGCACGGCGGAGAGCAAACGCGCGTTCGCGCCGTGCTCCCTTTAAGGGCTGCAGAATTAATTAAGCGTCTCTTTCCTCCTTTACAATCCTCATATATAGAGACCAAACGCGACTTATTCGATCGCGCGAACGGCCGTGGGGAGATGGGAGGGAGGGAGGGGACGCGAAGTTTAGCTGAGGCACCATATGCCTATTTATATAAAAACGTTGCGAGGCGAGAAAGCGGTAAAGACTTCCGACGCTGCTCGACGAGTGTCCCGTTCTGATCTCGTCGAAAACGTCCGAGCCGCTCCCAAAGGCACCGGCAACAGTCACCAATGCCGCGCGCGTTCGGTGCGAACGGGGACAAAACGCCGAAGGCGTTCACAACAGTTCGGCGCGTTGCTGGTGCTGCTGCAAGTCCAAGTTTATACAGCTGATACAACTACTATCCTTACTCCGTATAGCTCTCTGCTAATTTGCTATCGCAATTGATGCTTCGCCGTTCGGGTGAAACTGCGACATTTTTTCTATCTTTACTTTTTTGTGACTAAACATTTGCAAACCACGCTGGATTCGCATTTCAGTTTCTAGAATATTTAAAAATATTTTATTGCGATAGCAATTATATGGACACTCCAAAGCAGATTTCTGCCGTCGGCGTCGCCGTCGCCGTTGCCGTCGCCGTCGCCGTGAGGTTCCGTATGACGTCAATGGAGATGAAATCGCCGCGCGCCGCCGAACGCTGTATGTGCGAGTGAAAGGGCGCGAGGGACGCGCGCTTTCACGGGGAGTGAACGCACGGCGGAGAACAAACGCGCGTTCTGTGCCGTGCTCCCTTAAGGGCTGCAGAAGTAGGCGTCTCTTTCCTCCTTTACAATCACCATATATGTAGAGCAAACGCGCCCTCTTCTGACGCACGAAAGGCCGTGGGGGAGGGGGGGGCAGGGAAGGGAGGCGACGTTTAGCTGCGGCACCAAGTGCCTATTTATATCAGAGGCTCCGGCAACAGTCACCAACGCCGCACGCATTTTGTGCGAACGCGGGCAAAACGCCGACGGCGTCGACAACAGTGCTGTGTGTTGCCGGTGCTGCTGCATGTCCAAGTTTGTACAGCGGATAAAACTACTATCCTTACTCCGTATAGCTCTCTACTAAGTTGCTATCGCAATTGATGCTTCGCCTTTCGGGTGAAACTGCGACAACTTTTTAAAAACTACGATTGTTTATTGAGACATCGCAAACGAGCTTTAATATGACTTCATGATTTTTGCATTACTTCTACATTTCGTTTTCTCGCTCACATTTCCACATTCTGGAGCCTTAATTTCTGATTGCGTTTTGCCACAGTATGTTTCTTTAGTGCCATTTTGATGCAGTCATCTTGGGGGGCCATCTCCGAAACGCTATGCGGTATTTCTGCTTTGCAATCCTGCTGCCTTTTTATTTCAGAGTGCATCTTGTGGACGAAATTGAAAGCGAAAGACGCAGTTCCGCAACATTGCATTGATCACTTCGTGGATGCTTGTGGCGTCATCGTTCCTCAACATAGCCGAGACCTGTGCCCGGATGGTGAAGGCGACTACTAATTAGTACTCTTCGAGTACTGTTTATATCCTGTGAATGCACTACTGGTCACCTTCGACCCATAACAGACAAAAAAAAAAGACGACATGAAATAAGTAAAGAGATGTCGATATAACATTCCGTGTGTTTGCATCGCTGATTCCTTCTACGGACCCTCCATCTGCTTCAGAACGACTGCGTGTCCAAACATCAGCTGTAAAAATGAGTGCCGTTGCTGACGCAACATATTTCGAATGCAATTCTAAGCAGAGGTATTAGTTTCTGTGATGATTCAATTAGTGTTCATTCGGAATCAGGCTGGAAATTGTACGTCGTGCTACTTTAGGGTAATTTCGCTTCACATATCTTGAATTCGGCCAGTCTTTCACATTTGCATCTGACTTATTCTCAGCCAACATGTATGAAAATATTCAAGGCTGTTCTTCCTTCCTTAGACCAGATATACGATAACGGACCCTGCGAAACCAGTGCTCTCCTGGAAACTTTTTGCGCACTGAATGGAAGTTTCTTTTATAACATTTTCTACAGAGTTTATGAAGAGTTCGGTTGCCGCGTATGAATTTTCTAACGACACTATATCGAAATCTCTTTGTTCGAGGCCATTTGCGATATCCTTCCTTGATTTCATCCATTATGTGCTTGTTAATTTTTTTCAAAGTATCGCGGAAATGCGTTTTAGGTGTATCATTCTTTTTTGTGTCATCACAGCGTGCAATCATGGAGGTGTCTGTTAAACATGCAAACAGCAATCTAAAGAACGAGTTCTGCATACACGCCCCATGGCGTGTATTCATGGTGTCTTGCAGCAGAAAAAAACATTTTCTGCTGGAGAGAGGCTAGCCATGCAGCCGGGTGAGCGGTGTCAAAAAGGCACAAAGGCTCTCTGCGCCTGGTGCTCAACTGCTATAAGATCTGAGCGTCAAATGAGGGTGTACTGAGACAATAGAAGCCATCCGCACCGGTCGGATGCACAAAAAACGGGCGGGAAATTACCACAATGGCAGCGGGGGAAGACCCTTGTTTCTTTGTAGTAGCAAGATTTGAACCAGATTGTCGACCGCGCAGGCTCCTTTCTGAAATGGTTAACTCTGAACAAGGACGGCAGTGCGAGGTAAGAGAAATTTACTGCCTGCGCTCTCAGGTATAGAACCGCCGGCAGTGAAGCGGTAAGGAAGCGTTGCAATCATAGAGTTTTGCATTCGGGTGCGTGAGGTGCAATCTCAGTGACTAATATATAAAATCAAGCACCGTGTCTCGTGGCATCGGTCATGTCAATAGTGAAGCCGCTGTTCCTTTTTCTATCGAAACATTGAAGCTACATCTAGTTGTATTACATCCCTTTGGTACGGGCCCTCTACTGCATATTTCGCATGATCTAATGCCAGGCTTACACGTAAACAATTACATGTAATTATTTGCTTGTAATCAATAACTTGCACTACAAGAAGTGGTGGGTCGCACAGAAAACTACCTCAAGGCTTGCGGGGTCGCGTGCCCACCGGAAAAATCAGAGGTTCTCATACTAAAAGCGCAAACCATGGGAAGACCGTCAAAAGGTGAAATGCCAGAACCAAGACTCTGTCTAAATTGAATACAAATTCCTAAAGTCGAGTCACTCAGAATCCTCGGCCTACAGGTACATAAGGACGGATCGGGCGCCGCCACCCTACCAAAACTGCAAGAAACCTTCACGCAAGTAGCACATTTGGCACGACGGGTGGCAAACAGAAGTTACGGCTTGAAAGAACACGGTGCCATCAGAATCATCCAAGCCCTAATCATCAGAAGAATCACCTAGGGCACACCTTACATAGACCTAAAGATTGCAGAAATCGTAAAACTCAACATCCTCATCCGGAAGGTCTTCAATATTGCCACTGGGATCTCCGAACGCTCCTTCACAAGACGACTACTACGCTTAGGTCTCCACAACACTTCGGAAGAGCTAGTGGAAGCACACAAAGTTGACCAGCTCGAATGTCTCAAACTTACTGAAACAGGAAGGGCTACGCTCAGACAATTTGGATACTCTGAATCTCTGCAATTGCGCTACGAGAAAACGATAATCCCAGAGATAATTTGACAGCACGTCACTGTAGCCCCCATTCCAAGAAATATGCAATCAACCCACCATGAAGGAAAAAGAAAAGCCAGAATAGAGGCGCCCCGAAAAAACTTCTGGCCGAAATCTGGACACAAGAGACACCGATGCAGCGAAATATTCGGCAACTACGGCCCATGCGATCAGCGTCGTCGACAGCAAGGATAAAAAGAGAATGGCTGCTAGCATCTTAACAAGAAAGCTAGATACAGCAGAAGAAACACCAATAGCCTTGGCCATCTCAGCCTGTGGGGAGGGAGCAATATTACACACAGATTGACATCTGTGCCGAAATTTTCATAAAGGGAGAATCTCTAGGCAAGCCCTACAAATCCTCACAGAAATGGCAAAGAAGAACCTACGAGAAACATACATCGTGTGGACTCCCGGGCACGAGTCCCTGCTGGGGAATGAGGTAGCGGAAACCTCCGCCCAAGCTCACGCTCACCGCGATTTCTCGCAGGACACGCCAAGGTGAATGGATGAAGTCCCGAAAAAGTATCGCGACATTCTGCAACACTACAGCCTAGACTGAAGAACTTAACCACCACGTCTTCCCTAGCCTAACTAGGGAAGAGGCATTAATCTTCAGGAAATCGGTAACCAACAGCTACGTCCCCGGTATTCTACTATACCAAATATCATCTACTCAGCATTCATATATCTGCATTTACTGTGATTTCCAAGGCACCCTATGTGGGGGAAGGGCCGTAAAACATGCCACCATAGACACCCAAACACTAAGTGAAGAGCACTGGGAGACGAAGCTATCAGACCAGGACCCGAAGATACAGCGCAGCCTCATCGAACGGGGACGGCCACGGACCATGGCTACCTGGAATAAGGAGGCCGCCCACCAGGGCCTAGACTGCGCTTGCTCAGAATAAAATTATATTTTCTCCCTCGGGGACCTGGAAGACCAACGACAACTCGTCGCCAGGGCCAATAGGGTAGACGAAGCCAGAGGGTTCCTGGACTAAGGAACCTTCCAACCTCAGGGTGATACCGGGCTTCGCTCGGGATACTGTTTCAAGAATAAACGTTTCTTTCTCTCTCTCTCTCTCGGTACCCAAATGCTTTTTGTAAATTTTGTAATTTAACGATTAGTTTATTTACTCGGTAAGGCTACTGAAATTCAATAACTTTTTTTCAGTAACCAATTTCACGTAACCAGTTACGTATTTGACGAAACAAGCTCTGACAGGTGACGCAGCTTTCAACACTTGAATTTGGCGGAAAGTGCAGAGCCCAAAGGGATGAAAACATGTGCAGGTTTACTTCCTACCGACAACCAGCGACCTGCAGCTACACCTCGACCACATGAAGATGGAAAGTTTGCAGATTAGCACACTGCGATTGGAAGTCCAACTGCTGAGGTTTACTTTTATAATAAATTTATTTCCTACTCTCCGGAAAGCGCATATAGGCAGCTTTCATAGGCGGTAAGAGTTGCTGCTTAATTGCTCTTGGCTTATTGAAGTCTATGACTTTTATATATCACGATAATGTTTTCGCCTTTAAACACGTTTCTAACTGTGTGATAATACGTGACTCATCTATATGCCTATTTCGGTTATTGCAGCACACCAACAATATACCTAGGGCTGAATAATATAAAGCTTTTTAATAAATTAGATCAAACATTTGGCCATCTTCTCAAGGAACGTGAACGTTTGCTGGTGTCCGTTAAATTTAGTTTAAGTCTTAACGAAGGGCGCTGAGAGGTTCTCCACCAGATGCTGGTCGGCTAATTTAAGTGGCATTGCTATGACTTCATAGCGAAGGCCAGTCACACGTTTAGGCCAAGAAATATCATAAAGCAAAGGAGCCGCACAGTGCTGCCGCTACTAGGACACACAGTACCCCTTCTAAAGATGGGTAAGTTGCGCGGCGTAAAGTGATACGCCTATCCGTGTGCATCTAAAGAACCAGCACTCTGCGTCATCTCAAAGTACCAAGCACGTACCTGATACAGTGAGTGCAGTGCTTGCCTCCCTTCAGTGGAGGAACGCAAGGTAACGTCATCTTGTGCAGAGAAGGTACGCATCATAAAACTAACTCAACACAGACGACGGTGCACTTCATTAGGTAGCTGGCCTGTGCAAACGACTAGCAATTCAGCATGCTTTCTTCTTTCTCGAGTGTGTTTCAATTCACTTTATGGCGCCCTTTTTGTCTTATTTTCCTTTTCTCCTCCTTATTACCCAGTCTGTGTGCAGTGCAGAGAACTGGATATTCCCATTCCTCCCTGCACTATCAACCGGACGTTCATATACACAGACATATGTAAGCATTGTAACAACCGAGCAGACGTTCAACACATATCCTGGGCATGCCCAAAGAAACAATAACAATAACTGGTCAAAAACACAACAACCGAGTTTAATAATAAGAAATGAGGGGCAATGGGAGACCGTGCTGCTCCGCTCGGACCCGGATGTTCAAGCAAGAGTATTCCAAATGGCTGAAGAAGCCGCTGCGGCCCAGGGGCTGCCAGCTGCCTTCTAAAGGGGGGACGGGGAGGCTTATACTCATTACCCCCTCCTCTAACCACATTAAGGGCAAAATTGAGATATTTCTCTTGCTATATCTCTCTCCCTGCCTTTCTACTTGTTTCGACTCCTCCTTCTACTTAATGGCGCTACCGGGAGCGTATTCCCTTATACCCACCAACAATCGAGCAGTGCGCTTCATCGAGATCCCAGACCCGAGGAACCGAGGCGCTAGGTATTCATACATTAAACCATAGACCTTATCTCCAGCGCCACACCGAGCGAATTTTCAGTGTCGCTGCATATGTGCTCACAAAAGTATATATATATATATATATATATATATATATATATATATATATATATATATATATATATATGTGTATGTGTGTGTGTGTGTGTGTGTGTGTGTGCGTGTGTGTGTGTGTGTGTGTGTGTGTGTGTGTGTGTGTGTGTGTGTGTGTGTGTGTGTGTGTGTGTGTGTGTGTGTGTGTGTGTGTGTGTGTGTGTGTACATACGAGGGAAGAATACAGACTACAATTTGAAAGGCAATTACTGTGGTGATGAACAACGTAGGAAGGACTCCAGTAGACGCATTAAATGAGAGAGACCTATCGTTGTACTTACTGTGCTTGGGCAGTGGTAATAAAGAAAGGTAGGAAAGTAACGCTAAGGTAATCGGTTACTTTTTAGTTCTTTCTCAATTGCTTTAGCGGAAGAGTGTTGGGTAACCATAATATATTACATTTTTAACATGTTTATTTTAATTGTAATCCATGATGTTTTTTTCTGTGGTGTGCATATCCTCGGTAACACTGATGATGATGAGATTACGTAAGTGCATTATTTGAAACTGTCGCTGAACTGCAGCTTAAACTGAAATTCTCAGTATTTTGCAGACAGGAGCCCCGACCTTTCAGTCCTTTACAATCTTTACAATTTGATGAAACAATTGGCCCTTACTCCGAGCAGGTAACAAGAAAAATAAAGATATAAATGGACCAAAATATATACTGATAAAATTGCTTTCCATAAATGCATTGTTTTTCTGTGAGTATAAATACCTGCACGGGAATGACGGAAAGAAGGACACGAAACTCAT
The DNA here is from genome assembly GCF_013339745.2 of Dermacentor silvarum. Taxonomy (NCBI): domain Eukaryota; kingdom Metazoa; phylum Arthropoda; class Arachnida; order Ixodida; family Ixodidae; genus Dermacentor; species Dermacentor silvarum. The sequence goes on from NC_051154.1 coordinate 368,467,454, forward strand.
GGAAAGCGGGAATAGTATTTTTAGGCATGCTATCTAGTCACTGTGGTCCTGAAAGAATGCATTGTTGGAGCGTTCACGCAATTGCAATAAAACAAAAGATTGGTAATCAAATTATAATGAATGTCACTATTTGAAATAGGCAAATTTTTAAATGCAGAGAATTGCTCTTCTTACAATACTACTGAAAACCAAAAGTCTAAAATGCCAATTCGATTGCCTTCTCAGAAGATGCCAGCCCAGGTCAGCATCACATGCAAAATAATCAAACAAATTGATTCAAACATAAATTAATTATATCGATTGACTTCCTAGCTGTGAAATTTGTGAAACAGGTATGAATTTTATGAAACAAACCTCTACCTAGAGAAAGAGAGAGGATTCAATCTTGTACAAAAAAGCATCGAGGTGCTCCCCATTCATGAGCAGTAGGACCCCATGAACATCTCGCATGACATACAGCATCTCGCGATGCAACTGGCAATTGCCGGCACTTCAATAACTTGGACGTCGCGTCTTCAGCAGGGTCAATGCGTATAGGTGGCCCTGAATGTCCAATGAGAGCTTCATTGAACACCGAAGAGAACATGGCTAATGTAGCGTGAGATTGTTCAGTCCATGGAGCGTAATTCCCAGTTTTTCTAACCAATTTCTCTCTAACAAGCTGGCTCTAACTCCTCCAGTGACGAGCAAAGGTAGCTGTGCGTTGTTGTTGATGAAATAAACATTTATAAGCACGGAGCCTAGGATTTCCAAACATTCTTTCGACCATGTCCGTATATAGAGCGAACTTGCGTTCTCTTAACACCGGGGCATCGTCAGGCCAGAGGCGAGCGAACGTCGTCCCACTTATTATGGAAAGCGCTGCTCCCAAGTTTGCTTCCATCTGTAGTGATCGACCAGACAGTCGTACTGTCACGACGAACCTAGCTGTGGTTGTCATCTCTAGTCCTGTGTGAAAAACAGTAAGGAGACCGCCTTCCTCTTCCTCTAAAACTTCATCCTCCTCTAAACGATGAATTCCTTGGCACTTCTGTGGTTTAGCCTTTTTCGACTGGCAAGCTTTCGCGATGTGACCCTTTTCGCGGCAGAAATGACGAGTAGCACTCTTTAATAAACATTTGTCGGCCTCATGATCTGCTAAGCATTGGAATCACTGAGGTGCCTTGCTTGTAGAGCAATCGCGAGCGTTCTGACGACGTACATCAAAATTGTCGGTCCGTTGCTCACTGCTTTGAATCTGTCTCTGCTGATCTCTTGCTGATTCAGCAGTCAAAACGAGCTCGTACGCTTTCTTAAATGCTTGCTTATCCTCAGCTAGCAAGTGTTGTTCAAAATGAGAGTCGTGGATTCTACTTACCTATCTGTCTCGTAGCATAACTTCCAAAGGGAGCCTCGTACTCCCTGCTTGAGACTGGACTTCCGCGCTTCCGCCCGACGTACCAGGACCCAACGTCATGGAATCTGCGTTGCCGAAGTTGCAGTCCTTTGCCAAAGTTCCCAGAGCTGTCACATATTCTTTGACGGATTCATTAGCGAGCTGGTATCATTTATGGAAGTCATATCATCCAAGTAACTCGGAAGGCCGGGGGTCGAAGTGCTGGCTCAGTAACTTGATGATGTCCCCCAAATCCACCTCAGACGGTTTCTGGGGTGCAACCAGGGCCCTCAGCATCTCGCAAGTCTGCTTACCGCACAGCGTGAGGAGAACCGCTCGCTTTTTGGAAGATTCGACGATGTCGTTGGCGTCATTGTAGAACTCCGGGTGCTCTAACCACGATGACCAGTCTATGCCGGGCACACATTCCGGTGTCTTGCTTTTAGGCATCGTCTTCAAGGAAAACGTGCTTCGTGGGGTCTCGTTCCCTCGTCGCTAGTATTGTAAAGTGCACTTTATTGCATTTTAGAATGCTGCAAGGCAGGCTGCGTGGTCACGATCTCAGAGTCCTTGGTCTCGCTACTTCGCTCTCCTCGTCTTCGCTCGCTCGTCCAAACGCTGATACATAACAGAAACCGAGCGGGCACTGATACAAGAATCACCCCTTTTCATCGCATAATACGTTTCCAGCAATTCACATGTCAGTGAATCCCGGCTCTTACCTCGCAGTCGCGCGTCTCCAAACTGCGGCACGTGCCGCACGAAACACAATGAAAGGGCAAGTGCGAGCCTGTTCCATTGTTTTTTTTTTTGCGATAACAATTATACACACAGTCCAAACGCATTTATGCCGTCGCAATCGCCGTTGTCGTCGCCATCGCCGTGTTGTTCCATATACAATCCAAACACTATAACATCCTCCCCGCGCCCCGCACGTTGTATGTGCGAGTGAAAGCTTCCGAAGGTCAGCCGACGATCGCTGCTCAATGTCGCACGCGCGAGGGAGGAAGGCGGTGATAGCGCGCCGTCGTCTTTTGCGTGCAAGGCACGGGGTCAGGCGAAGGAGGGTTCTACTCTGGAGGCTGCTGCTTACGGCATGGTCGCGCGGGCGCTTGAAAGCGATCTGCGACCGTGGACAAAGCGCTCCACGCGAGTGCCAGTAGGTTTCTATGCAGTGTGCTTTACACGTTTAGCTCAGGTTGAAACGAGAGGCAGCACGAACATGAATTCGCTCGCTGTCGCTGCTGCACTTGCAAACTCCACTGCTTTGATAGCGAGTTTGTGCGGTCATCGAGGGAGATGTGTTCATGTTTACCTGTGCGCGCGTGACACCGCACTTGTTAATTTCGCTAGCAAGCCAATGTTTACATGTTTATATGGCGGATAAAACAAATATCATTACTTCGTATAATTGTCTACTAATTTGCTATCGCAATCATTGCTTCGCCTTTCGGGCGAAACTGCGACATTCTTTTCATCGATAAGCAGTGCTTCCTTAATCGGTCGATAATCGAAGGCCCAGTTTGGCCGATATACCTATACACGGCCGCAACTCAGAAGTATCTCGTAAATGAATCCGCTGTGGTTGCTTAGTGGTTATGGTGTTAGGCTGCTAAGCACGAGGTCTAGGGATCAGGTCCCGACCATTGCGGCCACATTTCGATGCGGGCGAAATGCGAAGACACCCGTGTGCTTAGATTTAGGTGCATGTTACAGAACTCAGCTGGGCCAAATTATTCCGGAGCCCCCCTCTGCGGCGCGCCTCATAATCAGATGATCGTTTTTGGCACGTAAAACCTCATAATTTTTTTCGTAAATGGTGCCGACGGCACAACGCAGAAGAGGCCTGGCGTGCTTCTTTCTACGCAGGCTGGGTCCTTCGAAAGGAAATGCGGGCGCATGGCTTCGACAGCTCATTGGGTGCGGAGAAAATCACAGGCACGCCGTGCCGATTCGCAACCTTCTTTTTCAGCTTGTGCGAGACCTTGTGCATATACGGCACAACTTGCGGCCTCTGTTTATTTCCCTGCAGCTGACCGGTACTCTGCTTCTAATTCTGACCGAGGGAGTGAAGGTGGCTGCAACCAGCCGCGTTTCTTGCAAGTGAGAACTCTCTTCCATCGTGTGTTCGCATGACTTCATGAGGGCAAACAGAAGACACATCATCGCTCTAGGTCTTTTCACTAGTTTTGAGTTCGCAGAATCAAACTAGAGTAAATATTTTGGCGCTCGGGGGCTATATCGCCACCAAACATGTCGCTCGGGTAAGGTTTATATATGAAAACTACAGGTGCTTGTTGGAAGCTAGTTCATGGGTAAATGTTAAACATTTTCCGTGCTGTCTGAACAAGCATAAAAATAAATTTACATCATGAGACATAATGACAGATTTCGAACTTTTTAAGACCACTAGGAAATTGTGAACGTATCTAAGTGCATGTCACAGAACTCAGCTGGTCCAAATTGTTCCAGAGTCAATTGTAGATCGCAGGGAGAGGCCTTTTTCCTGCAGTGGACATAAAAATAGGCTGATGATGATGATCTAAGTATGTTGAGCATGGTGTCCGTATCAATCACAATCAGCGACACGTGAGCCGATGGATATCCCCTTTTTTGAACAAACAATTCCTTATTAAAAGAAATGAACCTTCTTCCTAGGTAAAGCTCTAAAGAGTTGCATAAATTGCCAATGGACAGGCCGGAAGAGTAAATAAGACCAATGCCACCATATCCCTCAATGCTACTTTTTACGCAAGACAGAAATCCATTACGCGGTATGGAATAAAAAAGATCCTCTACGTCAATAAAAATGTGTAGGCAATGTTCCTTCTGCAAGAAGGAAATCATTCACTTGAGAGGCGTTTTTGTGAAAAAAACACGCCATATCGGCCGGGCGAAAGTGCATGTCCCGTTGTTGAAAACCGCCACTACAAGTGCTGAGGGAGGTATGCAATCGTTTATGCCTTTAGAGTAATTATAGGAATGGGAGTAACGGGAATTTTGACAGCGCTCCTCCGCCCGTAGCGGTGCTGCAACCACATCGCAATGAATTGCTAGGGTGGTTATTTATATTCCAAAGGCTATGGACGTCAGGTCCCACGTCGCAAGCTCGCGTCGCCGCGGCAGCTCAGTAGGTTGTGACTCGAGCTTGAATTGCCGCACCTGTGGAGTAGGTCATTCCTTAAATGAATGAACCGCACAGTCTCAAAAGCGCTGCCTAAGGAATCACGGCGTGTTCTGAGCAGCGTGTGTGTTTGCCAGCATGAAGCATAGTTGTCATCTTTTCCATGGTATCTAACACGAATAAACATGAAACGCATTTCAAGACTGCTAGAGATACGGGCACAGCTCAGGAGGATGTAACTCGACCCTGAATTGCCGCGCCTGTGGAGTAGGTTATTCCTTAAATGAATGCTCCGCACTGTCTCAAAAGTGCTGCCTATGTGGGGGGGGGGGGGGGGGGGACACGTCCAGCTACGTGCTTTGCATTGCTATCACGAGCGCCTTATTATCAATTATGTGCCGCGGAGGCTTTTTTTAGCCTATTCTTTATTAAAACGTATGCTGTTCTGTATGTTTCATGCGTGATTCTAAAGAGTGTACGCATTGCTCACTTTAGTTTGATGAGTGCTTCTAGCCTCTACCTCAACCCCACAAAGCCATTATGCCATTCCATATCAAAGAAAATTAAAACAGCTAATTCGCATTTATTTACGGCTATAGGGGGGTATATTGGTACAAAGAAAACAATGAAACAATAATTGTCTACACATTAATTAGTACGGTAATTATTTAGTAATTGATTTGCTGAACTATCCACAACTGAGAACTCCCTGTAGGGCGTCCAGTGCTTAAATCAGAGTTTTAGGTGCCGAAATCAGCGTATCAAAAATTATATGTTGGGCTTTGTCGGGTTAAATCAGCCATTGCATTTTTTGCTTGCTTACAGGGGTATAAGCCATTGATGGTGACGTACTGTACGTGAAGAAATCCCCTGGATCCTAGCCACACCCAGCTTCCCTGTATAACGAGAACCTGAAAAAGGTTGCGAATCGGCACGACGTGACTGTTGTTTTCTCCATGCCCAATAAGCTGTCGAGGCTTCGCGCCTCGATGCGAAAGGAGAAAGCTCGTGACACTTGATCCATGAATAATCTGGAAAATAATAAATCAGAATATCAGTTGTCCTCGCCTCCTCAGAACTATTTTTGTGCGTGTCTCATCGACGATAGGGCACATATTGGGAGTCGTTAATCACACAGCCCATCGACTGTAAAAAATTATTGCAGAATCAGCTGGTTTGTGAGAACAAAATATGCAGAATAACCAGGTCACTCTAAGTTATTCGCTGACCTCTGAAATCTCTCCATGTAAAAAAAAATGTCGACCCAGTTTGTCTAACTAATTTCTGATGAACCCCGCTCAAACAACTTCCGCGCTGCTCCATATTTCGATAATTCGTGTAACTGGAAAGCAAAGCCTGACTTCTGTGCCACCTGAAGATCGCTTTCTGATACACTTCGATGTCAAACATGCGCAGTCACGTTCTAAAAAATAAAATTCATTATATTCATCAAAGATTAATGTACCACCATAGGGCTGACCTTTCTCTTTAAAATGATTCGTAGGCACTTCTTTCACTTCGGCCGTTCTTGGCCCGTTCAGCCCCTTGCGTAGTGGAGTTTTGGCGGCCATACGAATGTTTGGAAGTATAGCGGACCATAGATTTCAGTATAGCAAAATAAATGGTACTGCTGGACTATTGTGTAACGTGTTCTGCCCATATATACTTAGTTATTGTTTGAACGCTGTGCTTGTATTCATGAACTCAGCAAATCAACTAACGAAGTATATGACAACCAGGAGTGCTTGAGTTGTTAAGGGAAAGAGTGTGCAGTGATGTTCCGAACGCATGTTAATCTAGTTGGCCTCTTTTTTTTGACCCCAAATCAGAGGTAGTTAGAAAAAAAACTATTTTTTGCTTTTGGCAAAAACTTTTCGGCAGACGCCCTGCCTAGGCGTCTGCCGCGAGCGCTTGGGCTCTGGCGGCGTTATCGGTCCGCTGGACTGCCCACAGTTGATCTTCTGGGGCTGGGCTGAGCAGCACAGCACACCAACGTGCGCGGAGGCTTTAGCTAGAGGCTGTATCCCCGTTGCTACTCGTCAGCCCTTGGCATTCCCACATTATATGCTCAAGAGCCGCATAACTTACATTCGTTTGTCTTCTATATATCTGGATAAAGCATATTCCACATTACTGGATTACAGTATATTCTGCTTTGTAACTGCCGCCACTGGTAAGACTGCAATTTACTTAGTTTTTGATGAGGCGGTGGATAAATACACCTCTGCATTTTATAGTGTGTTGTTATATCTTTGTATTTGGCCAATCTGTCTCCCCACTCCCATTCTCCATCTTCACCTTCTTCGGCGGCCCCCGAGTTGACGGCACCAATGTTTCTCGCAACTCGGTTGGTTAGCCCTCGAGCTGCGTTGTTATGCAGGCGGCATAAGAAATTGCAGAGCAAGATGGGCATATGGTACACTGCCAGACATGTTGCTGCCGAGTCACATTTCCTTGTGAATTCGGAGAAAAGCATACAAGTCATTGTGTTGATAAGAGATTGCGTTGTTTGAGTTGGAAGCGTTCTACGGTAGACTTCCCTGACTTGGCGATTTGCGATCAGGAATATTCGTTAAGGTGGGCGGATAATCTGGCATCAACGCGCGGGAGATAAATTGTATCATTCGCTATGCAAATACAATTTCACAAGCGCTTGTTAATAAGATTGATTGATTCTGGGGTTTTGCGTGCCAAAACCAGTTCTGATTATGAGGCACGCCGTAGTGGAGGGCTCCGGATTAATTTCGACCACCTGGGTTTCTTTAACGTGCACTACAACGCAAGCACACGGGCGTCTTTGCATTTCGCCTCCATCGAAATGCGGCCCCCGCGGCCGGATTCGATCCCGCGACCTCGTGCTCAGCAGCGCAACGCCTTAGCTGACTAAGTCACCGCGGCGGGTAGCGCTTGTTAATATAATGTCTAAAATATCGCATTAGCACAAATAGTATCAATGAAGAAGATGAATTGTGCTTGTTATGAAAATGTGCACATAGATAGCGGGATTCTCGTCTGAGTATTTGGAGCAGTATAGTCATTGGAGAATGTTGAACAAAACGGTCAGGCATATGTCGGGAGTTCAAGCTCTTTCAGAAGCCTCCATCAGGATATTCCTATACGGTGAAGACATGAAAACTTATAATTTAGAATAATTGTTGTGATTACAAAAAATGACAAAAAGGACCGAATAAAATCTACCGTTTTCTGTAAACCAAAGTCTTTATGAGATACTAAAAGGAGACAAAGTTTTTTAATAATTCCTACAGCACTTCTCAGAAATTACACGATAAGTTCATACAGCACTTTTTACGTTATGTTGACACTCGAACATGCGTGTTCAATTGTAGGAGAAGGGCTATCAACTCGCGTTTTGGGCTGTAGTCAATGGACCCGAAATCCGCGCATCGTATAAAGTGTGCGCCTATTGAACGTTGAGCTCAGGTCATAGAGCACAGCTGCGCTTTATTTACACTTTGGTGTAGGCTTGTCTCCCAAGTCAATTTCGAAGTGTTCGACAAAACAGCAATCACGGTGACCCAGCTGCTGCTCACTCCAGAATCAGGCAATTTCAGAATCGTGGTAAACGCCTGTCTCGCTGTCACGTTTCGAAAATTCGAAAACAGTGGTTCCTTCCGGCATGTTCGAAATTCTGTGATAAACGGACTTCTATAGTATCGTGACTGACAGACATTGAGCACTGTCAAGCGAAAGGGCCATGAAATAGATTTTTGTATCCAGTTTTCAAACTTTACATAAGCCTCGGGATGAGGTCGTTCACTTCTAAAAGGTGTTCTCACGGCACAAAGAAATAATGAGCGGAAATATGAATTATATGTATAATAAAGCTCTTTTCCTAGCACAACTAATTTTTATAATGTGCACCCGGCCGCCGTGTCAAGCAGCCTCAGCTGATGCATAGTGCAGGCTTCGCGGCCTGTTGATGGAAATTTCCCCTTCCGATTATTGCGAGTGGCGCTTTCAGCGTTATTCCTTAAGGGTCGCAAGAGTTTTCGACACATTTGGCATTGAACAACCGAAATTTAGCAACAGAATTCACCTTCTAGGCCCTTCCCTAGAGCATGGCGTGTGCCTTTCCGAATGGGTAATCTACAACGTGCTAGAAAACACCACCTCTTCTCAGCGGCATGAAAAGTGGTGCGCACGTATGCATGCCTTTGCGCAGTTACTAGCTGAAGGTTAAAATTAACAAGACCTTCATGACTCGAAGGTCATTGCCATTCGGTGTCACTCCAAAGCGATTGCTGAGCAATGAAATTTTAACCACGTGGTTCCGACGTCTTTTTGAATCTACTGGAGCAAACGTGTCATTCTGAAGCAGCTGTTCGCCCTACCGAGGAATGCTCCTGCAAGGAAAGTTGCAGCCTTGTGCTGCATGAGGTCATAACAGCCGGAACTAAACACATATACGCAAAGAAAGAGACACACGGGGAAAAGCGCAGCCGTCGACACATAAAAATTTCGCCTTTCATGAAACAGTGTGCACCCTGTGGGATTGACTGTCTATATTCAGTGACCAATATTTTCAATTCCTCTAATAATTAGGCCTGGCATTGGCTAGCCTCCTGCTGAACTCAGATGGTAGAGCAACCGTCCTGGAAAGACGCTGGGCCCGGGTGCAATCCCCGGACCAGGACAAATTTTATTTTGCTGCGCAGCTTTCTTTATGAAAATATCTTATTGGATTGCCTTTGTGGCCTCGTATGCTCCCGTCGGGTGCGCAACAATTTCTTCTATTAGAAGCCTTACGCCATTTTGCGGGCTTCCGAACATTTAATTTGCCTATGAGTAAGCTTTTTCGAATGCAGTATGATAGTGCAAATGTACACGCACCTGGTGCTTTAGCAACAGTTTATTCATTCGTTTGCCGCCAGCCGTAAATTCATACGTGGTGCAGTGAAAGAACACATGTAAAGGGTGCCGCCTCAAGAGGAAGGTTCGGCTTGAGCCCAACTCTGATGCCATATATATATATATATATATATATATATATATTGTGAGCGCTAACTGTGCAGTTCATCATCGTCTTCATGTGTATATACCCATCCTCATAATCATCATAATTTTGTGCGGTTGGTGTTCGTGCGCTGTCTCGCGCTGTGTGACAATACAAGAGCTCTGCCTTCGTCCCGGGCGTCGTCTATTATATATATATATATATATATATATATATATATATATATACATATACGTTTCCTAAAGCAACAGGGATCGGGTGGGTGGTGAATGTTTTTATTGCGATAACAACTATATGGACAAATCATGCGGATTATTTCTGCCGTCGGCGTCGCCGTGAGGTTCCGTATAAAGTCCAAGGGCGATAAAATCATCGCCGCTCGCCATATGCATGAGTGAAAGCGCGCGGGCGACGCGCGCCTTCACGGAGAGCGAACGCACGGCGGAAAGCAAACGCGAGCGCGAAAGGCCGTGGGGGTATGGGAGGGAGCGAGACGGGGCGACGCTGTGCTGCGGCACCAAATGCGTATCTTGCAACCGGTCGCAAGGGGAACTTGCCTCTCAATCTCACACGCGAAATGAGGAAAGCGGGAAGGCACCGCGCGAGGGAGGAGGGGGGCACCTTTTATAAAGCTCTGCCAACAACTGCGCTTGTACTTTGCCCGACTGCGGCGGTCGCCCGCACCGTCTCTTAAAAGCGATCTCCACATGGCTCTGACCTTTGTATGTGCTGTGCATTTGCCAGTCAGTTTCCGTTGAAGCGATAGACCGCACGAACCTTCGCTCACTGCGGCGGCTGCGCTTTCTGCCAGTGTTTTGACAGTAGTTGTGTGCCGTCATTGAGTGCGATCTATTCATGTTTGCTTGTACGCGCTGACACCAGGCTTGTTAATTCAGTTAGTAAGCGAATGTGTCCAAGTTTACGCAGCCGATAAAACTACTATCCCTACTCCGAACAGCTCTCTACTAATTTGCTATCGTAATTGGTGCTTCGCCTTTCGGGCGAAACTGCGACATTTTTTTTGCTTAGTTGTCATTCTTGATGAGTCATGCTCTTGACTATGACTTATACCATCCTCCTTTAGTGTTTCCTTCACATAGTACCCACGTCCGAACTAATTTTAGTGTTTTTTGAGTGTTAATGTTTTTGCTGGGTCATTGTCATTTTAGGTGGCTGTTTCATGACCTACACGACACGCATTTCATGACATCCATGTCATGACATCATTTATGCTCGTCATACACTCTTGTCATACCAAGAGACAATTTTGCTAGATACCAAGCTAACGAACCACCATGAGAGCAACAAGACGTAGGCGGCTGTTTTGTGACCTACATGACACGCATTTTTTGACGTCCATGTCATGACCTATCATTTCTGTTTCTCATAAACTCTTGTCATGCTATGCCAATTTTCGTACATACAAAGTTAACCGAAACAACTATGAGAGCACTAAGACTTAGGTGGTTGTTTCAAGACCTACACGACACGCATGTCATGAAAGTTATGTCATCGGTCTTCGGGAGTCCCTTTAGCTACGTCTAAGAGACCTTAAGGCGAAAGCTTGGTCATGGGCATGACTATGACTTCGACCATCAATCTTTAGCCTTTTCTTTCGCTTAGTACCACATCTTGAACCCATTCCATGGGTGTTTGAGTGGTAATCTTTTTTCGCTCAGTCATTGTCATTTTTGCTGAGTCGTGGTCATGACTATGACTGCTGCCACCAGCCTTTAGTGTTTCTTTCACTTATTAACCACGTCCGAACTTATTTCAGTGGTAATGAAAAAACCTCTGCATTACAAAATTATTGACCAGTCGTCAATAGCAGCAAATAATACGCGTGTTTTGCGATTTAAGAATGCTTCAATATTTAATTTTCTTTGGAATGTGCAACGGCGGTTTCTAAAGTTCAGTGCGAGGAGACATGGCGGACGTAAACACCTGTTTGCAGCTGGTCGTTCAACGCTGTTTGCTATCTCGTGTGTCTTCCATGTCCGTGTCGTTCTGCCTGCGCTACGGCAAACTACATGAGGACCTATTAACAAGCCCATGTAGCTGTCCTCGTTGCATATGCAGTATTCGTAATGCGGCTGCAGCGAAGTCGTCATGGCTACGCAGAGACACCCTCGTGCTACCCGTGCTTAACGTCAGCGTCTGAAGAAAGGATGTCTGTATATTGCTCATAATTGCGCATAAGCGGTTCCTGCTCCTAGCAGTATGTTTGCACCAACCCGAAAGAAGCCACAAATGATCTGTGTGTAATTACTGAACCTGCAATGGAATTTGTGTGTGAACTTTAATCTTAGCGCCAGCCTGGTTCGTCCATATCGCGACGTGTGTACTGTAATTAGCGTATACAACTACTCTCTGAATGTTCGAAAGGCGTAAACGGAGCTGCAGTCACTGCAGTCACTTAGGAGCTGCAGTCACTTGTTTACGTAGGATCATAGCATTCTAACAGACATGGACGTCGTCTATTTCGTCCTGGGTCTCGCGCGGTTAGTATACTGTGAATCTGTATGAAGAAGCTTCAGTCAATATGCTGCAGTACGTAGCGCAGTGGCGTAGCCCCACAGTAAAACATTAAATACCTTGTTAGGAGTACGTTTGTTTACTAACAAAATAGAACGCTAAATTTTGTATTCGTAGTGGCAAGCGTAAATTAAAGGGCTATCGAAACTAACCGCCAATGGCATGCGTGTGCTTCTACCTTCTTCAGCACATTATCGTAAAGGTAGGGCTGAAAACCCCACATTACCCAAAAAAGCGCAGTTTCGCCCGAAAGGCTAAACATCAAGTGCGACAGCAAACTGGCAGACAGCTTACGAAGTAAGGACAGGAGTTTTATCGGCCGTATAAAGTTGTAAATATTCTCTGACTAACTAAATAAACAGGCACGGTGTCACGCGCGCATAGGTAAACATGGACACATATCGCTCGACGACCGCGGAAACTCGTCAAAACGCTGGAGTGAGAAAGCTAGCCAGCAGCAGCGGGCAAATTGACCTTCGCGCTCTGTCTCGTCTCGCTTCAACGCGGACGTCGAAAGCACAGCACATACGAAGCTACCCGCACTCGGCGTGGGCACTTTGTACCCATCGCAGAGCGCTTTGCCCCCGCGGGCACACACTTCACCACGTAACAGATCGCTTCAAG